>NW_026117043.1:0-21117 GCF_001640805.2 Lates calcarifer
CAAAGCTATGAGTAACAAGCTTCTCTAACCTCTACTGCCTCTGCCCACCCCATATGCTGTAGAGCATGCTCTTGGCCTGTGTAACTTGTGCAATAAGCAAACACCTAATTAGCATGCAGGGAGAGTAGTGTCTTTCTCAGTAATACATCAGTATGACATACAACTGCTGATGGACACACAGCAATCACTGGTGACTTGCAGTTACAGGGTGTTATGTCTAATCAGCAGTCTAACTGGATGATGCACCAGAACTACTGATTGTTGCAACACAATGGAGCAATGTAACAGTAAGTCTGTATGCTCTGCCTGTACTGAACAGTATGTAAAGTAACACTGTGTGTGTTAGCATTTGGTGACTTTACCACTCATGGTGTTAGCAATGCTTAACCTTGTTAGGACCAGATTTTTGTCTCCACATACACTGGAGGTGAGTCCCCTGCAATATGACTGTGTGAGCAGATTTTGTCCCCAGAATATGATTAATACAAGGCACTTATTTCACTTCACATGTTGATGCTGCCCCCTGCTGGTCATGCTGAGCATCAGGTTACGGTCAAGTACAGTGTGACACAAGAAATTTGAAGTAAAATGTACCCGTACATTTTACTTATGTTTACTTGTTGTGAACGAGTCACATGAAAAGACCAAAGCCAACAATGTGCTTTTCAAGCTCTCAGTAGATTCTGATTTGTAGTCTCTAGCTCTCAGCCCCTGGCTTATTTCATTGTCAAAAATGTGTCACAGATGTGAACTTTGATTTTTAGAAAAAGGCTAAATGAACAGCTGGCACTGTAATTTCAGTAACACTCTGCAAATGTTACTCAAACAGGAACAAATTCCCCAACACAGATTTGTTGGGGACTATTTTCAGCTGTGGATTGATAAACATTTGGTCCACTAGTTAGTATTTACAGCAGTAGGACAGAGTATGTGGGATTAAATTAAAATAAATACCATTGTCCTTAGTCATTGTAATGAAAGAACTTGTCACCCAGTGCAATTTTGCAGCTCAATGATGTGTTTTTAATAGATTTGGAGAAATTACAGAGGTCTGTACACAGAGGAATAAACTGTATCAGGCTTTGGAATACTTGTTAGAAGAACTGATTCATTGATATTGGTCTTTTCATGGACTTTTTTGAAAAACATGGAATATCAGAAATCAAGGTCAAGGCACAGGTGTCCAGCACAGCCAGAACAACGTTAACCACTCTAAATTTACAGCCTGCTGTGTAGACACATACTGATGTACTCAGCAAGAGTGATCAGTTCCTTAGGTTGGGTCTTGCCTCTTCTGCATAATGTGCATGTACATGTGTGTATTTTGTCAATAACTCTGTAAATGTGGGCCCTCTAAATGCAGTTATGTCAGCAACTTGCAATAATTACATGGTTCCTCTTGTCACAGTTAAGCTGTTGACAGTCAAACTGGGCTGAGTGGGCACAGACATCTTCACTCCCTCACACTAGCATTCCCACAGACCATGACAACCCCCCTTTGCTTATGATGTCAGTGGAAAGTGTGTCAGTCTGCTGTTTGTGATTTCAGCCCTTGTGTTGATGCAGTACATTTTGGCACATAATATTTTTGACTATATTTGGATGTTTTTGTATTATGTGCTTTGTGTTTCTGTGTTTCTTTATAAAAACACAAAAGATCCAAAATGTCCTAGACTACATGTTTAACCAGTTGTCCAAAACCAAAACACTATTCTTACGGAGAAGACTAAGAAAATCAGCACATATTGATATTTGAGAGGCTGGAACCTTTACATTTTTTCTGACATTAACGATTGATTTTTTGCAATTGTTGAGTCAATTTCAGTTGACTGCAAAGTTTATCAACTGATTGTTTCAGCTCTGGCTACAAATAAATAAAACACAAGCAAATTAAGAAATTCTGAAGGTGAGACAGAAGTGAGTAACAACAAATTTTTTTGGGGACACTTAAAATTGCTGAACATGTGTGGCTGCATAATTCTTTTTGAAAATAAGCTAACAGCAATGTGTTTTTGTTTTTTGTTTTTTTAACATTCTGATAGCTTTATACCATTGCAGATATTATACACCCGCTGCAGAATTAGTCTTTCACTAATTACCAGCATATTCATCTTTTTTGTATCCCCTGTAAAACCTCTTTTGTGTTAACTTCTATCTTCTTTCTTTTCTATGACTTGACAGTTTTCTGTATTTGCACAGTGTTTCTGTATCCAGTGCATGAGTTGTCAAATTTGATAAGGTGTTTTTTTTTTCCATTATTATTATAGTGCTTTCTGACTATAATTTCAACCTGAAAGTTCAAGGATCTGTTGTAGTTATTGTCTTTTATATCTTTTGGCTCTCAAAGCAGTGCTTGTTGGGGATGCTGGACAAGCAGCATTACTTATTTTTCTTTTTTGTGATAGGGAGCAAGCACAGGATTTATTTAAAAAAAAAATGCTACATGCTACTTCTTTAAGAAAATGTGTGAGCTGTGAGCTAACTGTTTATATCTCCCTTACCACCACCACCCCTAAACAAAACCCCCAGGGCTGCTGGAGAACTATCCATCAGGTGTGGACCCAGATGCAGAGTGCTGTGACGTGCGGTGGGACTTGAAAGTGGACAACCGATCTCTAGGGACCCTGAAAAGAACTCACCCGCCATGCCAGCATCGTACCTCCCTCAGCTCCTCAGCAGCCTGCAGACTGTGTAACAGCCGGCTCAAACTCTGCCTGCTGGTCCTTGTCCTCCTACACACTGTTGCCAGCCTCACTGCATCCCACAATGCAACAGGACTGGGCCTCCCCGCCATCACGCCTCTGGAGGAGAGCCCTGCCAATGAGGAGTGATAGAGCTGCCAGGAGGAGGTGAGGTTGTTGGGGTGGGGGATTCCCTCACCATGGCAACCGATGTGGAAAAATACAGCCACAGGAGCTGTGTGCCTGTGGACATTCTGCAACGCTTTCTGGCAAATGGAAAATGTGGAACGCTTTGAGAGGAAAGACACACAAATCAATCAAAACAAATAAATAAGTAAACAAACAGACATACTGAGGGACTCGACCAGTCCCTTAGCTGGGAAAAGGGGACAATGCCACAGCCTTTGTTGAGTGGGAAGGTCGGCTTCCTCATGGCTGAGTTTCTCTCACTACGCTTTTTTTACACTGTGTTTAAATTATTGGTTTCTGTTGCACTGGCTGACTATGGAATAACACAATCATATTCTCTTTCTAATGTTCATCCTTTGTGTTTGTTTCTGGGTCTCACATACAGAAAGAAAATGTGTTCTCTAAATAAGACAGATAATGTGTAAAAAAAAATTATTAGCTGCAAGTTTGTGCGTGTGTGATGGTTTGTGTTTCGAGACTGAGTGTGCGCAAGCATGTGTGGGGCATGACTTTACACGTGTGTGTGTGTGTGTGTGTGTGTGTGTGTGTGTGTGTGTGTTTAAGAGAGAATGAGCGTGTGTGGCTGACAAGTACCCTAAAAGTCTACCTAACAGACTGGTGCAGCGATGATGTTTTTATGGAGACCCCCTCCCCTCCCACCAGTTGTCACTTAGCTCTGCCATGCTGGTTTGTTGGCCACAATCCCATTAAAACTTAAGTGGGTTTTGAATGTGGTTCTGGTGTCCATAATAAGTTCTGTGTTTAACACAGGTTTATGGTTTTCCCCTAGTTTGTTCTGTGAGATAATATTCACATATTTTTTTTTTTTTTTTTTTTTTACGAGGATCAAACCTTTTCTGTAATTAGCATCAGTACAAAGCTAACACCTGGTCAAACTGCGAAAAACATCAGGAATCAGGATGTGTTCCTCCAATGTCACCAGCACTCAAAGTCTCAAAGGATATCTTAACTTTATCACAGCTTGGGTCCTCCTTTAGTATTGACCAATAATTCCGCTCACAAAACTATACCACAACTCACCATGTGCATTGCTTTCTGAGAATACAGCGATAGTGACGAACTGAAGTCCTGACATGAGCAGACAATTTAAACAAACCCCAGGTTAGCCAAACCTGTTTGGAGGATAAACTGAAGGCTGAATGTGTGTACAGAGTTTTTCTGTGCAATGAGGGATTTTTAGGGACATTTCAGCTACACTCACTTTTGGTTTTTATGCTAAATAAAATATTAAGAATAAATAAATAATAATAAATTAGCTTGTTTATAGTATATGTAGTGAACATCTGGCCCCTTGTTTTTCTTGCCTAAATATTCTTCATTGTAGCTGATGTTGACAAGTTCCCAGATCTCAGAAATTCCTTGAGTAAAATCATAACTAATAGAAATGATGGCCAAAACTATGATCCATAAAGCTTCAGATTAACACTATGACAGGGCTGAGCTGTATGATCAAAATGATTTTACCTTGATAATCAAAAAATTTCAATTAATCTTTAAAACGTAAAAATAGAAACAACTTTAACTGCCATCTGGATTCTTTGCAAACTGCAGTATGTGCTGAGTGTTCATGGTTTAGAGATGCTAAAGTAAAGCATCAGAGTTAAGAGCAAAAGATAAAGCATGTGATGCCAAAGAACCTGTGGAAAGCTTTTACTAAACATACTGACAGCCAGGAGGGCCAGAGAATCTTTCCATTGGTATAGATACATTTCTGGTTCATCACCCATTAGTGATGCTAGTTGATAAAATATTACACCTGGAATAGCCTCCAACTATCGATCAAGATAGTAACGTGCCATACTTGCCACAGATTATCTTTAGTTCAGTTAGCACTTGTAAGCAACTTTCTTCATTCACATGAAGGTAAAAGATAAAAGCACAGATGGGATGATTTTATCTCACAGAACAAAACATAAAACTGTCTTAAGCTTGTCTTAACCAAAGATGTTATTTCAGGCATCTAACCAAAACCTCATTCAGATTCTGGTCACTTTACAGCCACATGGGTCAGCAAAGTTAACTGACATTGGGATTTTGGCACTGGATCAATATATTTATCACTGTTGCTCAAAATGTAGAAGCTTTTGTTATTTTAGATTTTAAAGGTACTATCCAGTCAAAACAATGCCTGCTACATTAATATGATGGTTACTGAAAGTTCCTCTGTCCCCTTGGCCTCAAGAGCTTTGGTTCTTTTCCTGCTTTGGGTTAAGAATCTAATGTGACAGCAGTATGAGGAATAAATGACTATATCCCATCACCACTACTTGAAAATAAAAACTCTATTTACAGTTTGCCTCTGAACCAAAAGTATATCAGTGGTATGATTTTAATCTCAGGCCTTTTTATTCCCAGGAAACATGCTGACTGGATGCTATCTTTAAGGACTTTTAATAATTGGTAAACTGCAAATCCCATGCAGTTGTGATAAACTTAAAACACAAACTTGTCACCAAGAAAGGTAACATGCTACCTGCAGTAGGGTTAAGGAAAATCCCCTGACCCACTAATAGGTATATGACATTTTAATCCCACTCTTTTGCCATTCAAAGCGTGTAGGATGACATTCAGCATCTCACCAACACAGAGACACTTTGTTCAAATCCTTCAGTTAGTTTTTGTTGAATCAAAATGCGTAATATCTTCTCATTAATTGCATGTTGAGGCTCTCTAAAAGGTTATGACAGCCTCTTTTTGTTGATTGTCCTCAGCCACCCTCCCATAATAAGCACCACACCTGATCCTAATATCAGCTCCTGTAGCATGCCCACTGTCTTGTACGTTTCTCCTCAAAACATCAAACTGTCTCATTAAGTAAAGGGCTTATTAAGATATACCGTACATTATCATCAACACAGTCAGGCAGAACTCAGACACTCCAAATTTGTTAGAAGACAGAGGGTAAAAAATGGCTCATATTCTGTTTTAAATTAGCTCATACTCCTACAGAACAGAGGCATTCCACTGGCTGTTAATAGAGAGCACGAACAGAAACAAATCCAGAGAGAGGAGCATGTCATTGTTTGTGGCAAAACCTGATAATCATCTGAGTCAGCTGATACTTATGTTTAACTTTTAAAAAAGTTGACCAGCGTGTGAACAGAAAGGAATGGTGTGACCTTAAGGGCTGACTTCTTTAGTTTCTAGTTTCTATTTTGTGTCTCTTTGATGAATAAGGTTGCGAGATCAGGTATTCGAAGATAAACAGATGTTGCTGAGTGCATTTTTTTCCACTCTGAGTATGTTGATTACTTAAATGAGATGTCCAATCCAATATCTGATGTCAAGAATTTTATTACACAGCTTATATGAGGATTTAAATTTCATCATTATTCACCCCATTTCTGTAGCAGTATATTGGCTTATTTTCACACTGTTTAGACCCTGTGCCACTCTACACTTTACCATAAATATATTACTGCTCATTACCATTCAGCACATCACACCCATGCCCATCTTGGATGACCGCATTCAGTGACAGAAAAATGCTGCTATACTATTGGCCACCAGTAGATGGAGATATTTTTATTCTTTTTTATTGCTACTGCTGCTGAACACCTACCACATGAGGACTGTCAGATACATAGAAATCAAGAAGGCTGAGTTCTGGAAGAAAAAGTCCCAGACCTGTGGGTAAAAGTGTGCTGTTGTACTGAGTGCGTGCATGTGTGTACGTCTGCGTACATGCATATGCAGAGATGTGCGTTTGTGTCTGTCGCTAATTGCCCGGTGTTCTCTGGAGAGCTCATTAGCGTTGCCACAACCTTGGTGCCTGAGGGACAGGTGTGGCAAACCTCCACTGTCTTTAGACCCACAGGTAACTGCTGCACTAGTTGTCCCATTATGCAGCCCTAAAGCTGCATGGACTGTAGTACAAAACAATTGTACTGTACAATGTATAATAACTGTGTCCCTGCCCCAAAATAGACTAAAGTTTTCCCTGTTTAATAGAATATCCCCCAACCCTTATCTGAAACGAGGCAAAGGATGTCAGAGGCAGTACAGAGAAGGTCATGGTGAATGAAGTGGACAGTGATGTGAAACTGGTGCCAAAGCATATTTTGTGCTGAGTAAAATAAACCAAATTCATATCTGATATGACAACGCTGATATGACACGCTGCTTTTCACTGGGCAACAGGAGGAAAACAGGGTCTATCAGTGTCTTAGAAATGTGCCATGCCAACCTCACCACAAGCTAATTGTAAGGGATCTTCTGAAGACATACATGTGATTTCATTCTGTCATGTCAGTGGTAAGGCTGTGATGTAACAGCCATCACGAGCCAGCTGCTGGACATGTATTCATACAGTAAACCTGCATTCAAAAGTCATGCAGAGGCCATGTCTGCTTTACATGCAGTAATGATTCCTTACTGTGGTTGCATGGGTGCGAATGCTGTGCATATGCGTTGTCCTTCACGCCCCTTCAGACATGTTTGCACCAAGGATGGACATTATTGTGTGCAAGATTTTTTCCAAACAATAATAGAATTAGATTTGACTTATGTAAATCTCTGATTTGACTTTTGTTGGTAATGCAGGCATGCACGCAACAGTTACTCTGCTGTGATAACTTTATTTTTTTGTGTGTATTTCGGTTTGTCAGTTTTTTACTGCATTATACTGAGAAGAAATTGTGTAGGGTCCTATTCCTATACAGTAGATTCAGTCTAGATTCATGACAATGGTCTGTAGCAGTCATAGGGTATGGCCTGTCACACTCCATAACACACCAACCTACAAAAACTTTTGTGTTTTACCCCTGCACATAGACTATGTATGCCTCTTGCCCTGACCCCCTGTGCACCCACCACCAAATGGTATGTACACAAATATTTCCCTCCTTCACTCCTTCTCAGCCTCTCTCTGTTTTCACAATAGTTCCGTTCTCTATCCTGTGGATCTATGCAGAAGCCCATTCCTTTTTTGGTTGTAAATACGTTCCCTAGTATGCTGAACAATGTATGTCTTTTCGTCCAGGATTTCTTGTGTATTTTGAGTTGATGTCATGCTGTTACTTTCTTCTTCTTCTCTAATTCTTTTTGTATTTTGAGCGTCTGAAATCATTGATGTTAAAAGAGAATGTGGTGAGAATTAACCAACAGACTTGTCCTCAGCTTCACAACCTTATTATGAAAGGTTGTGGTTCTGTGTGTGTGAAAGCGAAAGATTTATGATTATAGAAATGAAAAAGGTTCAAAGGCATATAGAAGTATCATTGCGATTATTATGATTACTATTATACTATCAGTATATTGTAATATTATAGATGCTTTAGTTCAAGTAACTTCTTTAATTTTTTTACAAACAACTTTGATGAAATGATTTATAAAACAGTCTCACAAGTCATGATCTTTTCGAAAAGTATGAAAACTACTGCTACAATGATTAAAATTGTGTTCTGATGAAAATAAATACAGACATATAATCTGTTCCTCTGTTGTGTTCTTGTATGATGTGACATTATTCAATACAAAGATGCAGCACTGAAAACAATAACAACATTTTAAATAGAATGGACATTAGATACGCAAAACTGATATTTAAACTGCCAACAGGCTTTCATAAGCTGACAATGAAAGGGTGACCATTTGTATTTCTAAGAAGTGGTTCAACTACTGTGCATAAGAACATAGCAGGCCTCAAAACATGTCTGAATAGGCAGTTTCTACTTTCAAGATGATGACAGAATCAACAATCATATTAAATATTTTCCTCAGAGGTGCTGGTACTGACAGCAACTCGAAAGGACCCTAATGAAGCGCTGCTGATGGATAACAATGATGTCATATTCGGCAAAGGTAATATACATTGTCAGCTGCCTGAGCAAACTTAACTTTTGAAAAAATGAAATTCCCATAATGATCCTGAACGTCTCTTTGCTCCTCAGTAAATGTCCACATCTTTCAATCTCTACTCCCCCCAGTTTGCAACGCAGGTTTTCTGTTAAACTTGAATCTCCAAACCCACTCTGACATAAACCTGGTGACACAGAGACTGAAAGCATGCAACTGGTCCAGTGATGCAGATGATCTCCATCCATCCATTAGCTATACCACTGGCTGGAACTAATCGGGCGAGAGGCAGGGTACACCCTGGACAGATCGCCAGTCCATCGGAGGGCACACAACACAAACAACCATTCACACTCACATTCACACCTGTGGATAATTTCCCAATTAATCTACATGTCTTTGGACTGTGGGAGGAAGCCAGAGTACCCAGAGAGAACTCATGCAGGCACAGGGAGAACATGCAAACTGCACACAGTAAAACCCAGGGTGAACCGAGGTTCAAACCTGGAACCCTCTTGCTATGACTTTGCTAAGCACTGCATGTGTAAAATCAATGATTGAACATTTGATTAGTGGAGATGCAGGCCTACTGCCTACTACAATTAGTACATCAATTTAATTTAGAACAATTAATCAATCAACTGTAACTATGACAATATATTATCAGCAAAAAACAAACTGACTTTCATCCAACAACAGATATTTTCTGACTAAAAGTCAGTTTATAAAGCAGAATGAAACTCCACTGATAGTGTACCATATTAAGGACTAGAACACACTATATCTAAGTATCAAATACAGAATTTTAGACTTGGGTTCATTACAATATGCCATAATATTCAATAATATATATAATAATATTTTCCATTGTCTACATCAGTTTATGGAGCATGAGAAATGTGACATGTTGTTCCACTTAATACCATCAGGTGGCAGTATTGCATATTAGATGGTGAGTGCTGACATAACTACAGGAGTTTAAAAATAGACCATGAAAAAAATGTCCACAATGATCATGAATGAATGCTATGACTTTATTGATAAAACTTTTAGCTAAAGTCAACATAATCGCATCAGCAGAGGAATTAGTTTACACATTATCCACTGGCTGTTTGTTTAAATATACAGTATACCACAGTGTTCAAATAACTTCAGTCTGAGCTGACCGATAAGCCATCACTAGCATTATGGAGTGTGTCAGTGGCTGTCCTGAGATTGCATATAACGTGCCAAACTTTCAAAAGTGAAACCATAGCAGTTTCCATTCATACTAAACTTTATTTTTTACCAACACTGCTCCATGGCAGACTCAAAACTCAGTGCTATTGTAATGGTGGATTATGAAACTGAATAACAATGACAAATTGCATATTCTCATTTGCCTTCTGCTCTGTGCCAGTGGCCCTTCCACCTCGGATTAAGCCCTCATTTCTATTTCAGCTTGTTGGGGGGGATGAAGTGCTCAGCTGACTAATCCTCAGCTAGCTCGCCAATAGTCAGCATCCAATATTCCACCTGTCATTCAGACCACAGAGTGTGTGCAAGCGGGTATATGTGGGCTATGAAAAGGCCATGTGTTTTTATAGTGATAATTCATTGTTATAGTACTGACATTCAGCGCATCTGATTGTACAGACTAGTCAGTCTTTGCTGCTGATTTTGAAATCCTCTGTCAACAACAATCCTGTAGTACAATACAGGTATTTGTACTTTAATGACATTAAATATTGCTTTATGAGTATTGTATGTCAGGAGATCATAAATGGTTCAACTATGTGCTGCACTATACTCACCAACAGAGGTCAGTAGTATTACGGGCATAAAAAGATATAACAGATTTACAAGGGTCTTGGTAACTCAAAGGAAAAAAACAAGTGTTATACAGACAACATGGCCCTTGGAAACAAAAGCTTTCATAGAGAATTGCATTGCAACTATTAGAAGCTATGTTTGTTTTCCCTTCAAATCCCAAACAATCCTTGAATCAAGAGGCAAAAACTGGGGTGTGTGGCAAGCCAAACCACTGAACCAAGTTGAGCCGAGCTGAGCTAAGTCATGTTTTCTTTTTCCCTCTTCCCATCAGCCTGCATATGATGCTGATTGGTTGGTGGTTAATCCCTCAATAAGAACAGACATTTTTCAGTTCTCCTGGGATCTTTGCAGGTGTGACACAAACAGAAGGAATAGCAGAAATTAATAAACATCTGACACCACTTCAAATTACTTTTTCACCAGCTCATTTTAAATTCGGCATAAAGTACTTACTGTATCTCTCATTGAGGTGTTACTTTTTTGTATGGAGGCTCCTCTGGTGAGAGGAGTTTAGAAATGTCAGCTTGTTTTAATATTTTACAAAGTTAAAGCTTCTGAAGTCCTTATGTAACAGCCTCTCGTAACAGTTTTTAAGCCAAGTCTCTGGCACATCCTCCTGATTTTTTTCCCAGTTGTTTTTGGAGCAGAGTGTGTGTACTGTGTGTGTTCAGGTTTTATAACAAGAGGGAGGGGAGGAAAGCAACATTACGACTGCAGAGATTTAAGGACATGATCTGCCTCAGTGGAAATTCAAACACATCAGACAGACCAGTGTCATTCACATCACTGTTGAAGCTATTTATTCTGCTGTGCTGTTCCCAATCCATGAGCATCAGTTTGGTCACTGTTGAAGGCTTAATGGACTAGGTATAATTAAACAGATGCTTGAGCATAGTTGATTAGATGAGTAAAGTTGGGCACTGTGTTGTAAATATTGCTTACAAAAGCATTAGGGGCTTTGTGAGGGGCTTTGGTGGCAAGCGTTGGTCACAGATAGACACACAGACCTAATTGCACATTAATTGTTTCTTAACATCCCTCCATTACTGATGAGGTGCATCCAATCTGTATGTCTCCCTGGATTTTACTGAGGAAGGAAAGGGAAACCACCCCTCATTGTAATGACCTTAATAAGTTAAATCCAACGAACTATCTTCAGAATTATTGCCTTTAAATTCACCAGTCCATTGTTTCTGTGATTGCAATATGAAATACATAATAACGTGAAATAACGGATATGTATTTTGATACACAGGAACCAGGGAACGCAGTATACCGACTGTCTGTAACTAAACTGTCAAAGAGCTAATATAATGTTAAAGCCCTTTACAAGCCTTGCATTTTTCCTCCATGATGCAATGATGACATCACTCAGTGTTGTGTAATGTAACTACTAGCATAGCACCCTAATTCCTCAGAGCTACTGTGAGCTCTACTGTGAGGGGAGATACAAATAAATACACTTGAAATGGCAATGCTTCAAAAATACAGTATAAAGTATTCAAATCCAAAGAATGGTGAAATTATGAAAATGTTCCTACTGGGCATATTATAGGACATGAATCACATACATAGCACATATGGTTGCCAGGCAGAGACACTCTTTCTAACATGCATCCTTCTCCATCAGTTAAACAGAATCTGCATAATTCCTCACACCTCACATGTGCCTGCTGTATTCACTAACCCACTCAACTTGCATTCTGTGGCATACGGGAAGAAAAAATAAGAAGAGCTCACTTAGAGTTTTTAATGGTGTCTCACTATAGTTTTCCATTTTTCTCCTTTTTGACTCTCAGTCCTGCACATTATTTTTCCACTCTTTCCCTGTTTCATCCATACATCTGATTCACACATAGGACCATTCACATCAAAACACACAGGTTAGGTGTTCTTCTCTTTGGTGGGAAAATCTGGACCCACACAGTAGTTGTGCCTCATGATATAAAATGGCAAAGAAATGAATGAATACATGAGGATTTAAACATGCAAATCAGCCATTTGACCAACGAAAGTCTGTATCAGTGAAAACATGGGTTTTACAAGTTGATGTGCAACGTCCGAGTGAAGTTCACACTTAGAGCAAGAACACACAGTATCCACAATGTTACTGAATAACACCAGCCTCATGAATATACACTGCCCATTAGAACTATCAACCTGAAAGGAGCAGGCATGATCTTTAGCCATTCCCCTGCTACCATACCATAATGCTGTTTTCAACAGGACAGCATTTGTTGCAAGCTTGCCTTGTCATCAAAGAGGATGCTTGCATGAATGGTGCTGATGTGTGTTTTCATACCTGTGTGTGTTTGTATGTGCTATATCCTCTATCACTGAACTGACGGTCAAACCCAATCAGACGTTTTATTTGAACAGCACCAAACCGGTTAGAAGGTTCACAGAATCGCACCAGGATGAGCTAAACGTAAAAAACGCACAGGATCATCAGGCAAACAACTTTAACCTGTCACAATTTTTACTGCAATGCAAAGTGGTATGGTCATATGGCAACACATTGCTTTGGTCAATTGCAAACATGTAAGCTCACATTGCCGATAAACTTTGTAAAGTTGAATGGGATATTTCCTCCATTTACATCAGTAAAGTGGAAACTGTTGCCATGATAATTTTCCAAAGTTGTAAAATCCTGTCCCATGGTATAATAACTGAAGCATTCAGAAACTAAATTACTGAATGCTGTAGTCCAACTGGACTTCCTGGATTGTACCATTTTTAATGTAGTGCTGATTTCAGTCTGAATACACTGTCACCAACTCATGAGACCTAAGCCAATATCATGTCATATCATGGCATGACATTCAGAGATTCGGATGACTAGACTGTCCCACCAGCCAAAAGTGATGAAGCATCTGATAAACAAAACATCTACAGTTCCACAACAATCCGTGGATAGTTCAATTCTATCTTGGCTCTGTATTAAATTTGAAACTGATGGGTCTCATTACAGGGAAAATAAGCTTTCCTAGTTTAACTGACACGGTTAGCCAGATGTGCGTTGGTACCAGTTCACGGTCAGATAAGATGTGATGGTTATCTGTTAGTCAAGAGCTTTCTCTTTTCACAATTAAACACAACACAGTGCCAACATAATTTGTTTGCACTTGATCAGCATATTTGTACTTAATGGTCAGAGGAACACTCCATGTGAGACAAACACACACACACAATGTTGTCTACAGTTTGTTTCTTTGTACTGGTAAAGGGTTATTTAAGGTTTGGTTTGTTTGTATTCAATCGAGATATGCAGATATTTACAAGCAATGGAACATTTTTTTCATTCACAGTTCTTGTTTCCTATGACTATAGCTGTGACTAACAGTACTTGTAATTAAACAGTAAATCATAATGAGAAATATGCTTACAGTGTTTTCTGTCTTATGTGTCTTTGTGATCAATTGAATATCTGCGCCTTAGGTACCTTCCATTTTGTCTTCTCTGTCTATACATATGTGCAACCCATAATAATAGTAAACACATTTAATATTATTCATTAGCTGGTCTATGAGCTAGAAATCTCTTTCATAATTGGATAATTCAGTTTATCTGATGGGATTATTAAAAGATCACATGGACATGAATCTATGTGAGAGTCAGTGGAATTATCAATGAGCCAGTATGTTATTTGCATTTGATGGGAGGTGTCTATGCTCAACAAGCATTTTTTCTACATATTTCTTAATGGGCATTGTGCAACAAATTCTAGAAAAATCAATTACAAAATCAGAGGTGCCATGTTTGAGCTATCTTTCTTTTTTCACACAAAGACAAAATGCAGTGAGGACATGTATTTCTATAACTCGGCTGACAGAGGTATGATGCCCATTTGAATGTAGTCCAGGTGAGGTAAAAGTGGAGTTCAAACCATAAACACAGACACAGACACACATACACACAGACATGCAGGCAAACACACACATACACACAGTCAGACAGCACTGGGTACCATTCTCATCATCTCATCACCATGGCAGCACTTCAAAGGGCTGGTCTGAAGCTCTAATGTGCAATGAGAGCTTCGTATAGAGTCATCTTGAGAATGGGCCACACAAATACTGACACACTGTGAAAACATAAAGAATATATGTGCATTTTTTGTGTCATCTCAGATCTGAATACTTACTCATTTTTGCCCAGAGACAAGATTAAAAGTAAAAGAGTGCCGCTTCCTGTTTATATTCTTTCACACTGGTCCGTTTGGAGACAAGGTTGATGAAAAGAAAATGTGCAATTGCCATACATCTCGATAGATCTAGATAGTGTGGAAATGAAAGAGCCGGAGAGGGTCACTGGGAGAAGGCTAGCTGGTCTACTTCATCACAGTTTGAATATACTACTTCTTGTTTTTCTCCTGACTGTGCCATGTTCCTGGTGTGTGGACAAATGGAAGGCTTGCTAGATCTGGGCTGACAAGGGGATCGGCTGCATGAACCACCCCCTTTCCCCACAACCTCTGATTTATCCTAGGCTTGGCACAGCGACCCAGCATATCGGCATGGACCTAGATGGATGGATAAAGCACCCTGAGATACTGCTTAAGGTCTCCTACTTAAGCTGTAGCCAACCCACTTGCAGAATAGGTCTGTCAGATGGGTGTACAGCTCTTGGGGGGACATGAATAATTTCTAGTCTATAGTCTGTGGTATGAATTAACTGAGAGCAGTGATTTAATCATTATCCAATAGATTGCTATCATCAAATCAACATATTTTTGGAACATTCCATTTTAACATAAAAAGAGTCCAAATGAGAAGGGACTGTCTTGCCAGTTCCTGCATCTAAAACAGATAATGACCATGTGCAGTCTAGAGGAGGGGTGAGAGACATAAGAATTAATCAAATGAAGATGTTAAAACTCCTGGTCAGGCTTCCCTAAAGCTCCTATGTGCCTGGGAGGTAACGAGACGTCGTTGTGACAGTTTTGTTTTAAAAAAAAAAATTCAGAAACTGCACTCTGTCAGAGGTTTAAAACATTACTAGTGTTAACCCCTTCTGTCATACTTACATTTCAGAAATGCACAACTGAATTTTAATGTTGCTGCAAAAGTTTGCATGTCATTGTGGCATAATGGAGAGTGGAGCAATATACCATTGAATTCTTCTCCCCAATAAAGCTGTGAGCCTCCTGGGATTTACAATCTTCAAAGCTTGGATAAAAAGCTCCATCCAATTACCGAGATGTTGCAGAGCCCCCTATTCTGATCTCTCATTCTCTTATTTTCTGTCACTTCTGGGAAACAAATGAATATATAAACAAGTGAAGAATCACACAGCGAGACTACCAAATCAAATTTCCTTCACCTCTCTTAAGAGTCTCTTGACTTTTTCTTACTACAATGCTCTTACGCATGTTGAGCTGCAGTAGTGTACTGCAGATAAGCTAGTACACAAGTGAATGTGCACACTGTATCGTGCTCATTAAAAAGGTCACAGTCTACACAGATGGGATGATAATTTAAGAGTTAGTGTGTACTGGGGTAAAATACGGTCATCTGTCTAGCTCTCTCTATCTTTGGGATGGCTCCTTTTAGGACTCACTAATCCTAGACAAATAGACACACAACTTGCCGATTTAACAAGCAGTTTTTAACTGTCCTGACAGGAGCAGAAGGATTGAATTTATTAATTCAGTCATTCATCCTCTCTGTTACTCTTTCACATGCACTAACACATGCACACATGTACACAGGTCACAAAGTGCATCAGTGATTAGACCAAAATGACTGATAGCATCTGTTTCTAATACCATCTGTCGCAGACATCGGTCATTGGCTGACTGTGTCTACAATAAATAGACCAGCAGAATTCACTGTGAGACTTGCATAACACTGTTGTGCACACAAATATGACTGAATATTTGTTTTTGTTGAATTAACATAATACAAAATTGATAAAGATGTGATCTTCACAACCTATTACCTACTATGATGAGTCAAAGTGTCTGCTGTGAAGGGCCTATTATGAAAGGTCTACACAGGATCGGGTAGAAAACAAACTACATTGACTAAGAATGTATCTTCACAAATCACCAAACTGATGGGTGGAAAAGATTTTGCATCCAAGAGAAAACATCCCTTCCAACACAGAGTGCATACAATTGACTATTTCCAGCTACAGATGCAGTCAGAGCTTATGAGTTATGAAATCCTGTCTTGTAGATTATAACCTACTGTACAGTAAAGAGGCCTCATCGACTTCCCATCTGGTTAACTGCATCACTGGGTTAATTGACTACTGCCTTGAAGTGGTTGCATTGCTTGTTTCTCATATTAATTTATATTGGTAATTCTACAGTAAAATATACAATTTTCATTTGAGAAGAAGAACATTCTGAAGACTTGCAGCAATGACTGAACCTTCAACTGCACTGGTGGCTTTTTATCTGAATAACTTTAATAAATGTAGCAAATAAAAATTAAGCACTAATAACTAATGTTTAAAAAGTTAATGTTTACCACTGTCTGAAAATCACTGAACTTGTTCAGAGTGGGTATTCTTTGGTCTAATAAATAAGCTCTGAGTCCCACGACAGCTGCTCCCACCTTTTCCTTCCCCTGAAATAGCCAAATTGTGACTCACTCCATATGCTGAGGTACAGTGACTGAATATCTAGCAATGCAGATAGTGACATATTTTCCTCTTAAGGCTTTTGCATACAAATTCAGATGATGACGTGAAGAAACCGGAACCTGATTTGATTAAATGTACATCTCAGTAAATGAGATTCACTGATTGCATGGAGCTCGACTGCATACCTAGTGTCCATTAGACAAGTCACCGTTCCCTTACGGTGTAGGCAATACACTGTCAGCCAAGGAACACACCTAAGGGACAGCTGCTTCAGAAGTAATCAGCATCTGTGGCCTCAGGGGAACCGCTTCTAACAATGAATCACATACTGTAAATAACACACCACACCAAGTGTATGAGTAGCCATCATAAGGGGAAATGAAACAATCAGCCATAATGGTTGCTCTGTCATGCACATTGGTAATGAGGATGTTTATCTTTCATCTGTCATAGGACCTCCTTTCAGTGTAACCCTCTCCCTACACAACCTTTACACATATACATAGAGCAATATACTTTTCAGCCTTGCCATGCAGTTAATGACAGGATATAAACCTAATCATGAGGTGGCACGACTGATCCTGATTAACTCATTAGCAAAGTTTGAACCTTCACCTTAAATTAAATCATGGAAGGTATGCAGGAAAGAGTGTGTACCAAGAAATTCAAATCTGCTACAATAAATACTTAGGGCAGAGAAGATAGATGGTTAGTTATATTATGAGATAAAGAAACCACACTGAGCCTTGACAATGCTCGAGTCATGCTACACCTTAATTCCGTAAACTACACCTTCAAAATAGATTTAACACAATGAATTAAAATACTATGGTATGTTTTACCCCATAAAAATCTCTTAAATGAATTAAACCAAGGCCAAACTAGCCAATAGGAGGAACAGTGTATCTACTTGTAAGCAATGTCACACTTTTAAAATGACAAAGATAAGAAAACTAAGCAACTGAAATTTTGTCACAGTTAAACTTTCTTCGATTTTACTTTCAAGTTTGTCCAACTTCAAATTACACCTTTTATGGACTTTGATGAGTTATGTGAATAATCAGTGGGATATGTAACCAAAACTTCAGTCTGATGGGCAATGTCAAAGCTTCTGCCATTTTAAGGCCCTGAAATATATATCTAACACACTTTTGTTTAATTTATCCTTCCATTATCCATTTGCACTTCTATATATCAACAACTGCTCAACCAATCAATAGGGCATGCCTTCAGTGGACATTATGACGCATGTATTGTGATGCAATACACTTTTTTCCTACATGCTAGAATAGTTAACAAAGACTTACGGATCCATGCCAACCATTACTGATGCAGATCACCCTTGCCCCCAAGCAAGATACAGTTTTAAACATATTTCCAGCTCATCCATCAAATTAAAGCTGAGGACATGAGTTTTTACCAGAAGCAATTATGAAATAGTGGAAACTGAAACAAAACAAATTCAATGTAATGTGACAAGAAGAGGCTACAGCTATACTAGCAGTTCTGTGAGTCTGTACTTAGGCACAGTGATGCTCTGAGCAAAGTCCTACTGTCAGCATGCTAACATGCTGATGGTAGACAGGCAATGTTTACCATGCTGTAGAAGAAAAGTGAGGGGATCAGGTGTTTATCCTCCATTTTTCAGAACTTCAAACTGGATACACCAAAGTGTCAAATAACATTGTTCCTTAGTATCAGCAGAACAGGAACATGTCCACATTACAACAAGATAATTCCTATAAAAAAAATAAAAAAAAACAGCCAAAGGTAAATAGAAAAACTCTCAAAAAATTATCCTCTAAAGCATGTGAGACAGCATCAAGTGTCAGCAAATGCCTCCAGAATAAAAGCAAAACCCTGAAGAGGCTGTAGTAATTTTAACAACAGCAAAGAAGGATGTCAGAAGACATTATTATCCGGTAACAAAGTCTGTGCAGGGAGGAGGTCAGGGTTAATGGATGGATCAACAAAACACTGGACTTTGACGCGGGAGACTGCAGCATGTTTCCCATTTCAAACCTTTTGTCACGCCATTTCTTTTAACCATGGCCATGACTGTTCTTTTCACCTTAACCATGTGTTTGTTATTGTCATCATAATGACAAAAGTCGTCTAACCTTAACTAAGTATCTATTTTAACCCAGATCACAATCATTCCCTAAAACATAAGCCCAAGTTGTCTTTCTGCTTAAACAAACCTTTACCATAGAACTGTAACTTCATAACAGGATTTTTTATTTTCCAACAATTATTCTTAAAAATGTATCTGTCATATATCTCCTGTTGCCAGTAGGAGCACTAAATAAACATTCAACAACATATATGGTAATTTAGGATGGATGATTTGTTGATAGAAACACAATTGTAATAGTTATCCCAACAGTAAACTAATCTTTACCTAAAAATGTTGTAGCAACACCCTTTGTAGTCAGAACGCAGTATAATGGCAAGCCTAGTATTGACTAAACTGGCTGTAAGTGGCAGAATAATGCTGCCTTGTTTATATAAAGGATAAACAAATAAAATGACGTCAGAGAGATAGCCACATGGTAAACCTGGTTATTCTGCTTCACTTGTGTCCTTGAAATCAAGAGGAATGGTAGCAATACATTAGTGTTTTCTTAATGCAAAGAAAATCGAATTCAGAGAAAGCAGAGGATCTCCTGAATTTAGCTGCATAAACAAAGCTCTTATGTTTGGCTCAATCAGGTGGATTGGGTTCTTTGCTTTTCTTCCTATACATCACTATGACAGGCAGCAATTTTTTTCCCTGCTCTCTGATGTTTTTGACATTGTTATTTTACTGCATTACCTAATGGCACTTACATTAGCAATCAGTAGAGTGATATCATCTGATTCCACCTGCTGTGGTGTCATCAATATTAGTCTGCCACTATTTATATATTTGTAGACAATAAAAACTAATTTGGGCTTGTTGGTATAAATGGTTTTGAAATATGCTACATAGTGTGTGCCCATGTATAACTCAACAGAGCGGCACATGACAGGTCTCCACAAAATCAGGAATATTGTGAATATGTGTGAAGATTTTGTAAATTACAGTTCAAAGCACATGGTGTAGAGAATATAGAGTACAACAGACATGTAAGTGCATGTGTCTGTGGCATAGCACAAAACCTGGGCCTCATACATATATGGCCTCACTCCCCTTTGATGCTATCCTTTGATAGCTCAGCCCAACATCAGAGTGAGAGGAAATTTAATCTGCCAGAGAAACTGAAAACTGTGTGGGGCATCTATCTTGCTTACTGAGCCATTCTACACTACCTGTGTTACGTTTTACTAGTTTTAGTTTAGCTTTTCTCTTTAAAAGGCGGAGTAAAGAATCCTGGAGAGTCACTGCTCATATCCGGACTCAGCAGCAAAACCAAACAACAAACAACCCCACATTCTGTGCTCCCTCAGAATCTCCGCCACCCAAAGTCGCGGACGCGCATCGCCATGGAAACCGACACTAACAACTGGCCGAAGCAAAAACGTCAGAATCTAGTGCGTCCGCTTTTTCTCAGCTGAAGCAAAACAAAAGCAATCTAAACCGTAAGCAAAGAAGCGACATGCACACAAACACAGCACCCCGCAAGATAACGGAGCAAGAGTTGGTGGTTTATATTGTTTTAACAGAAATTCAGTGACCGAAGACAGGCCTCTACATTTGTAGCTTAATTAACAAGGAACTTCACCTGGAACAGTATTTAAAATTAAGCATCAGTCCCACCCAAACGTTTGTTTTTGGGACTTCGTGTCTATAAAAACCTTAACAAACGTTATTAGGACAAATATAACGATACAGGACGAACAACGACAGAGGTTGTACGTTACATTAGCTGCAGCGAAGCCAACATGCACAGTGGACGAGTCGGTTTCTCAGAGATAACACGGTCGCTGCAAACAGCGATGGCGATGCTCACAACACTCCTTCTAGTCTAACAAAAAATAAGCCAAGAACAAACAGGACAAACAACACTGTACTACTGGCTCTGTGAAACACAGTAAAACTAGCGTT
>NW_026117044.1:0-15087 GCF_001640805.2 Lates calcarifer
GTCTATGCTCAACAAGCATTTTTCTACATATTTCTTAATGGGCATTGTGCAACACATTCTAGAAAAATCAATTACAAAATCAGAGGTGCCATGTTTGAGCTATCTTTCTTTTTTCACACAAAGACAAAATGCAGTGAGGACATGTATTTCTATAACTCGGCTGACAGAGGTATGATGCCCATTTGAATGTAGTCCAGGTGAGGTAAAAGTGAGTTCAAACCATAAACACAGACACAGACACACATACACACAGACATGCAGGCAAACACACACATACACACAGTCAGACAGCACTGGGTACCATTCATCATCTCATCACCATGGCAGCACTTCAAAGGGCTGGTCTGAAGCTCTAATGTGCAATGAGAGCTTTGTATAGAGTCATCTTGAGAATGGGCCACACAAATACTGACACACTGTGAAAACATAAAGAATATATGTGCATTTTTTGTGTCATCTCAGATCTGAATACTTACTCATTTTGCCCAGAGACAAGATTAAAAGTAAAAGAGTGCCGCTTCCTGTTTTATATTCTTTCACGCTGGTCCGTTTGGAGACAAGGTTGATGAAATGTGCAATTGCCATACATCTCGATAGATCTAGATAGTGTGGAAATGAAAAGAGCCGGAGAGGGTCACTGGGAGAAGGCTAGCTGGCTACTTCATCACAGTTTGAATATACTACTTCTTGTTTTTCTCCTGACTGTGCCATGTTCCTGGTGTGTGGACAAATGGAAGGCTTGCTAGATCTGGGCTGACAAGGGATCGGCTGCATGAACCACCCCCTTTCCCACAACCTCTGATTTATCCTAGGCTTGGCACAGCGACCCAGCATATCGGCATGGACCTAGATGGATGGATAAAGCACCCTGAGATACTGCTTAAGGTCTCCTACTTAAGCTGTAGCCAACCCACTTGCAGAATAGGTCTGTCAGATGGTGTTACAGCTCTTGGGGGGACATGAATAATTTCTAGTCTATAGTCTGTGGTATAATTAACTGAGGAGCAGTGATTTAATCATTATCCAATAGATTGCTATCATCAAATCAACATATTTTTGGAACATTCCATTTTTAACATAAAAAGAGTCCAAATGAGAAGGGACTGTCTTGCCAGTTCCTGCATCTAAAACAGATAATGACCATGTGCAGGTCTAGAGGAGGGGTGAGAGACATAAGAATTAATCAAATGAAGATGTTAAAAACTCCTGGTCAGCTTCCCTAAAGCTCCTATGTGCCTGGGAGGTAACGAGACGTCGTTGTGACAGGTTTTGTTTTAAAAAAAAAAAATTCAGAAACTGCACTCTGTCAGAGGTTTAAAACATTACTAGTGTTAACCCCTTCTGTCATACTTACATTTCAGAAATGCACAACTGAATTTTAATGTTGCTGCAAAAGTTTGCATGTCATTGTGGCATAATGGAGAGTGGAGCAATATACCATTGAATTCTTCTCCCCAATAAAGCTGTGAGCCTCCTGGGATTTACAATCTTCAAAGCTTGGATAAAAAGCTCCATCCAATTACCGAGATGTTGCAGAGCCCCTATTCTGATCTCTCATTCTCTTATTTTCTGTCACTTCTGGGAAACAAATGAATATATAAACAAGTGAAGAATCACACAGCGAGACTACCAAATCAAATTTCCTTCACCTCTCTTAAGAGTCTCTTGACTTTTTCTTACTACAATGCTCTTACGCATGTTGAGCTGCAGTAGTGTACTGCAGATAAGCTAGTACACAAGTGAATGTGCACACTGTATCGTGCTCATTAAAAAGGTCACAGTCTACACAGATGGGATGATAATTTAAGAGTTAGTGTGTACTGGGGTAAAATACGGTCATCTGTCTAGCTCTCTCTATCTTTGGGATGGCTCCTTTTAGGACTCACTAATCCTAGACAAATAGACACACAACTTGCCGATTTAACAAGCAGTTTTAACTGTCCTGACAGGAGCAGAAGGATTGAATTTATTAATTCAGTCATTCATCCTCTCTGTTACTCTTTCACATGCACTAACACATGCACACATGTACACAGGTCACAAAGTGCATCAGTGATTAGACCAAAATGACTGATAGCATCTGTTTCTAATACCATCTGTCGCAGACATCGGTCATTGGCTGACTGTGTCTACAATAAATAGACCAGCAGAATTCACTGTGAGACTTGCATAACACTGTTGTGCACACAAATATGACTGAATATTTGTTTTTGTTGAATTAACATAATACAAAATTGATAAAGATGTGATCTTCACAACCTATTACCTACTATGATGAGTCAAAGTGTCTGCTGTGAAGGGCCTATTATGAAAGGTCTACACAGGATCGGGTAGAAAACAAACTACATTGACTAAGAATGTATCTTCACAAATCACCAAACTGATGGGTGGAAAAGATTTTGCATCCAAGAGAAAACATCCCTTCCAACACAGAGTGCATACAATTGACTATTTCCAGCTACAGATGCAGTCAGAGCTTATGAGTTATGAAATCCTGTCTTGTAGATTATAACCTACTGTACAGTAAAGAGGCCTCATCGACTTCCCATCTGGTTAACTGCATCACTGGGTTAATTGACTACTGCCTTGAAGTGGTTGCATTGCTTGTTTCTCATATTAATTTATATTGGTAATTCTACAGTAAAATATACAATTTTCATTTGAGAAGAAGAACATTCTGAAGACTTGCAGCAATGACTGAACCTTCAACTGCACTGGTGGCTTTTTATCTGAATAACTTTAATAAATGTAGCAAATAAAAATTAAGCACTAATAACTAATGTTTAAAAAGTTAATGTTTACCACTGTCTGAAAATCACTGAACTTGTTCAGAGTGGGTATTCTTTGGTCTAATAAATAAGCTCTGAGTCCCACGACAGCTGCTCCCACCTTTTCCTTCCCCTGAAATAGCCAAATTGTGACTCACTCCATATGCTGAGGTACAGTGACTGAATATCTAGCAATGCAGATAGTGACATATTTTCCTCTTAAGGCTTTTGCATACAAATTCAGATGATGACGTGAAGAAACCGGAACCTGATTTGATTAAATGTACATCTCAGTAAATGAGATTCACTGATTGCATGGAGCTCGACTGCATACCTAGTGTCCATTAGACAAGTCACCGTTCCCTTACGGTGTAGGCAATACACTGTCAGCCAAGGAACACACCTAAGGGACAGCTGCTTCAGAAGTAATCAGCATCTGTGGCCTCAGGGGAACCGCTTCTAACAATGAATCACATACTGTAAATAACACACCACACCAAGTGTATGAGTAGCCATCATAAGGGGAAATGAAACAATCAGCCATAATGGTTGCTCTGTCATGCACATTGGTAATGAGGATGTTTATCTTTCATCTGTCATAGGACCTCCTTTCAGTGTAACCCTCTCCCTACACAACCTTTACACATATACATAGAGCAATATACTTTTCAGCCTTGCCATGCAGTTAATGACAGGATATAAACCTAATCATGAGGTGGCACGACTGATCCTGATTAACTCATTAGCAAAGTTTGAACCTTCACCTTAAATTAAATCATGGAAGGTATGCAGGAAAGAGTGTGTACCAAGAAATTCAAATCTGCTACAATAAATACTTAGGGCAGAGAAGATAGATGGTTAGTTATATTATGAGATAAAGAAACCACACTGAGCCTTGACAATGCTCGAGTCATGCTACACCTTAATTCCGTAAACTACACCTTCAAAATAGATTTAACACAATGAATTAAAATACTATGGTATGTTTTACCCCATAAAAATCTCTTAAATGAATTAAACCAAGGCCAAACTAGCCAATAGGAGGAACAGTGTATCTACTTGTAAGCAATGTCACACTTTTAAAATGACAAAGATAAGAAAACTAAGCAACTGAAATTTTGTCACAGTTAAACTTTCTTCGATTTTACTTTCAAGTTTGTCCAACTTCAAATTACACCTTTTATGGACTTTGATGAGTTATGTGAATAATCAGTGGGATATGTAACCAAAACTTCAGTCTGATGGGCAATGTCAAAGCTTCTGCCATTTTAAGGCCCTGAAATATATATCTAACACACTTTTGTTTAATTTATCCTTCCATTATCCATTTGCACTTCTATATATCAACAACTGCTCAACCAATCAATAGGGCATGCCTTCAGTGGACATTATGACGCATGTATTGTGATGCAATACACTTTTTTCCTACATGCTAGAATAGTTAACAAAGACTTACGGATCCATGCCAACCATTACTGATGCAGATCACCCTTGCCCCCAAGCAAGATACAGTTTTAAACATATTTCCAGCTCATCCATCAAATTAAAGCTGAGGACATGAGTTTTTACCAGAAGCAATTATGAAATAGTGGAAACTGAAACAAAACAAATTCAATGTAATGTGACAAGAAGAGGCTACAGCTATACTAGCAGTTCTGTGAGTCTGTACTTAGGCACAGTGATGCTCTGAGCAAAGTCCTACTGTCAGCATGCTAACATGCTGATGGTAGACAGGCAATGTTTACCATGCTGTAGAAGAAAAGTGAGGGGATCAGGTGTTTATCCTCCATTTTTCAGAACTTCAAACTGGATACACCAAAGTGTCAAATAACATTGTTCCTTAGTATCAGCAGAACAGGAACATGTCCACATTACAACAAGATAATTCCTATAAAAAAAATAAAAAAAAACAGCCAAAGGTAAATAGAAAAACTCTCAAAAAAATTATCCTCTAAAGCATGTGAGACAGCATCAAGTGTCAGCAAATGCCTCCAGAATAAAAGCAAAACCCTGAAGAGGCTGTAGTAATTTTAACAACAGCAAAGAAGGATGTCAGAAGACATTATTATCCGGTAACAAAGTCTGTGCAGGGAGGAGGTCAGGGTTAATGGATGGATCAACAAAACACTGGACTTTGACGCGGGAGACTGCAGCATGTTTCCCATTTCAAACCTTTTGTCACGCCATTTCTTTTAACCATGGCCATGACTGTTCTTTTCACCTTAACCATGTGTTTGTTATTGTCATCATAATGACAAAAGTCGTCTAACCTTAACTAAGTATCTATTTTAACCCAGATCACAATCATTCCCTAAACATAGCCAAGTTGTCTTTCTGCTTAAACAAACCTTTACCATAGAACTGTAACTTCATAACAGGATTTTTTATTTTCCAACAATTATTCTTAAAAATGTATCTGTCATATATCTCCTGTTGCCAGTAGGAGCACTAAATAAACATTCAACAACATATATGGTAATTTAGGATGGATGATTTGTTGATAGAAACACAATTGTAATAGTTATCCCAACAGTAAACTAATCTTTACCTAAAAATGTTGTAGCAACACCCTTTGTAGTCAGAACGCAGTATAATGGCAAGCCTAGTATTGACTAAACTGGCTGTAAGTGGCAGAATAATGCTGCCTTGTTTATATAAAGGATAAACAAATAAAATGACGTCAGAGAGATAGCCACATGGTAAACCTGGTTATTCTGCTTCACTTGTGTCCTTGAAATCAAGAGGAATGGTAGCAATACATTAGTGTTTTCTTAATGCAAAGAAAATCGAATTCAGAGAAAGCAGAGGATCTCCTGAATTTAGCTGCATAAACAAAGCTCTTATGTTTGGCTCAATCAGGTGGATTGGGTTCTTTGCTTTTCTTCCTATACATCACTATGACAGGCAGCAATTTTTTTCCCTGCTCTCTGATGTTTTTGACATTGTTATTTTACTGCCATTACCTAATGGCACTTACATTAGCAATCAGTAGAGTGATATCATCTGATTCCACCTGCTGTGGTGTCATCAATATTAGTCTGCCACTATTTATATATTTGTAGACAATAAAAACTAATTTGGGCTTGTTGGTATAAATGGTTTTGAAATATGCTACATAGTGTGTGCCCATGTATAACTCAACAGAGCGGCACATGACAGGTCTCCACAAAATCAGGAATATTGTGAATATGTGTGAAGATTTTGTAAATTACAGTTCAAAGCACACCAGTGGTGTAGAGAATATAGAGTACAACAGACATGTAAGTGCATGTGTCTGTGGCATAGCACAAAACCTGGGCCTCATACATATATGGCCTCACTCCCCTTTGATGCTATCCTTTGATAGCTCAGCCCAACATCAGAGTGAGAGGAAATTTAATCTGCCAGAGAAACTGAAAACTGTGTGGGGCATCTATCTTGCTTACTGAGCCATTCTACACTACCTGTGTTACGTTTTACTAGTTTTAGTTTAGCTTTTCTCTTTAAAAGGCGGAGTAAAGAATCCTGGAGAGTCACTGCTCATATCCGGACTCAGCAGCAAAACCAACAACAAACAACCCCACATTCTGTGCTCCCTCAGAATCTCCGCCACCCAAAGTCGCGGACGCGCATCGCCATGGAAACCGACACTAACAACTGGCCGAAGCAAAACGTCAGAATCTAGTGCGTCCGCTTTTTCTCAGCTGAAGCAAAACAAAAGTAATCTAAACCGTAAGCAAAGAAGCGACATGCACACAAACACAGCACCCGCAAGATAACGGAGCAAGAGTTGGTGGTTTATATTGTTTTAACAGAAATTCAGTGACCGAAGACAGGCCTCTACATTTGTAGCTTAATTAACAAGGAACTTCACCTGGAACAGTATTTAAAATTAAGCATCAGTCCCACCCAAACGTTTGTTTTTGGGACTTCGTGTCTATAAAAACCTTAACAAACGTTATTAGGACAAATATAACGATACAGGACGAACAACGACAGAGGTTGTACGTTACATTAGCTGCAGCGAAGCCAACATGCACAGTGGACGAGTCGGTTTCTCAGAGATAACACGGTCGCTGCAAACAGCGATGGCGATGCTCACAACACTCCTTCTAGTCTAACAAAAAATAAGCCAAGAACAAACAGGACAAACAACACTGTACTACTGGCTCTGTGAAACACAGTAAAACTAGCGTTACCCACCTGTCAAGCAGAAACAGGGTAACCTCCGCGTCTGTTTTCAGGCCTTTCAGCTCCCCGGGGTCTTTCCACTGCTGGAAAGCTGCACAAGGATTAAACCAGAGCTTTCCACTGGCCTCATCATGGCGTTTCTTTTTAAATTCATATTCCTCTGTCCGTCTCCTCTTAGACTGTTTGTCTGCTATTATACCACCTCTGCTCTGTAACGTTTGAGTGCGCCGGAATTCCCAACTTTCTCTCTCCCGCTGTCCAGTTTATATCCTTCCACTTCCGGTGCACAAGTGTCATGATTGGCTGGAATGTACCGCGCCGATCCACTTCATTTACGAATTCTAGCACCAGGGACACCTCTTTTTTCCAGCACACACGTTGCCTGAATTTGAAATGCATTAGATTATAATAGTTAATTAAACCATCATGTTACAAACCTGTCCAGGTTTACCAGAAACGCACAGCATTGAGCACTTGACACAGTCACGTTTTGCAAAGCACCTAAAAATGTTGTAGCAACACCCTTTGTAGTCAGAATGCAGTATAATGGCAAGCCTAGTATTGACTAAACTGGCTGTAAGTGGCAGAATAATGCTGCCTTGTTTATATAAAGGATAAACAAATAAAATGACGTCAGAGAGATAGCCACATGGTAAACCTGGTTATTCTGCTTCACTTGTGTCCTTGAAATCAAGAGGAATGGTAGCAATACATTAGTGTTTTCTTAATGCAAAGAAAATCGAATTCAGAGAAAGCAGAGGATCTCCTGAATTTAGCTGCATAAACAAAGCTCTTATGTTTGACACTCACTTGACACAGTCACGTTTTCACACTTTGAACAGCTCCTGTTCAGTTTTAATTTTAGTCTGGAGCATCTACAGCCATTGCCTCTGACTCAGACTGAGCTGTTTGCAGCATCTTGTTAGGTGCCTATATACCATACAATACATTACGTAGTGCAGAGCAGCCAATTATTGCATTTCTGTGTATGACCACTGAATCTGATGTCTCCTAAGTCCTCACTTCTCATATACCATCACTGAAAATAATTATTTCTCCCTCTGAATGGGAGAATCAAACAAAGTGTCAGCACAAATCAAATATTAGGGTACACACCAGATACTTTAGAGACCTCTAGTTGGTTAACCCGCAGTCTGCTCTGCTGGATGGGCTGATGTGATTGTAAAAAAAAAAAAAAAAAAAAAAAAAAAACGATTTTGGAAGCTTTCAGGCTGAAAGACCAGAATGGCAGAGCAGGGATTCATTTGGTATTTTCATCAGCACAGCAGTGCAGACAGCCTCTCAGTACACATGCCAGAAAGCTTCTTAGCTGTCTCTTGTTTAGCCACCTAAAGCTTTAAGTCTGTGACTAGTATACCCCACTAGCTGATAAGAACAGTACAGGAGATTAATTTCTGTGTTTGCTGTTGTTTACATGGTGTTAATCCACTCTGTGGATAAAGTTTGTTTAGGTTTAGGCACAAAAACAACTTGGTTAGGTTTAGGTAAACATCATAGTTTGAGTTAAGTTGCCATACTTTGTCAAGTTAGTGGGCCTGTGTTTTTTTTGATTTGTTACTTTAAAGGTTATTCTCTGGACATGTTGGTTTTCTCAAATTACAGATCAAGTTAATTGGGAAAATATATATTAATTCTGAATCAATTAACAGTAAAAACTAAAACAGAAACCTGCATTGTGAAAGTGTAGTATACAGCCAGTCTCGCTTTGCAGATTTTGTGGTTAGCTGATATAAATGACTGACCCACTGGCTCTTACCAGTGATACCTGTTGTATGAAATCCTGCACAGGTAGCTGTCTGTAACAAAATGGTGACAAGCTCAAGTAAAGTAGCTGGTAAATAAAGTTCAATGTTGATATAAGCTAAGAAACCCTCAGGAGTTAAATAGCTTGCTTGATACATCAATATTTTTGACTTGTCAAAACCACATCCAACTCATAACTACCAATTATGGCTGCATTACATCATTTATTTAGGGCATGTTTTTTTTTTTTTTCATAAACTCACACAGTTCTGTTAAATTCCAAGGAGGACCATAGCAAGAGAAACATTTTGGTAAACACATGACCCCTCAGCCTAGACTGCTCATCCTCAGAGCCAACTCAATTATAACAGATGTTTGCTCAGTGGTGTAAAAATATGAACTGATGTTATAAAATACTTCTAAGCGGCTTGGTGGGTAAAAATAGCTACAAGTGTGTTTGCTTTGACCCCTACTGTGCTCAAAGTGCAATGCTCTCTGTCCCAAACCTTCTAAATATCAGTGCTGGCAACACAGTTTGGCTCTCGTCCTCACTGTTTTCATTCACATAGCTTCAAAACATTCAGTGTATTATGCCAGTGCTACATTTTAGGTTTTTGTTTGGTACATAAACCACTTAAATTGAAATGGTGTACTTCTTTAAAGAACACTTCAAAATCACCCTTAAAATAAGTTTTATTAATTTTAATTAAAATAATAACTGGTGATCTGTCCAGGGTGTACCCAGCCTCTCGCCCATTGGGATTGGCTCCAGCCCCCCAGACCCTTAAGAGTAAGCAGTATAGAAAATTAATGAATGAATAAATGTTGACCTAGACTAGCCTAGTTTTATCCTAATTCAATTTTTATTCATCTAAAGAGAGGCTAAAAAAAGACAAAGTACAATCTAATCAAGGTAACAACTGCTTTTATTCAAGAGTCTATTTAACCTAATCAAAGCACATCAGAAATCCAGTCAGAATTCCAGTTAGCCTGACGTCATCTGTGGCACATAGATTTGAATATTTTCAGATTTTGAGAATCACTTGTTTTTTTGTTTTTTTTTTTTAGCTTGATGAGATTATTATCACTCTCTTGCTCTCTCTATCTGTCTTACTCAGTCCTTTGTCTTCTACAAATAGATGTCCTTTGTTCATTCCTTGCTTTTCTGTCTCTGAGTCACTCATTCTCTTTCTGCAAGTTTGTGAACATCTTTATATATCTATGAAGCACACACATACATGTACTGTATATATACTGTTTGATGTGTGCTACTGTGAGTGTAATGCAAAGCACACAGCGGGTAGAGCCTCCTGGACACATTCCTCTTTCTCCTTATTGCTGTATTGAGCCACCAGTTAAGCCCTGCCAGATCAGTGCGTCAACAGGGGATCCAGTCAGTTAAGCTGCTGTGGGTGGATGCCTACCCGTCAAGGCTGAGTGTTGTCTGTGTCACGCACTTTTCCACCCAGAAGTGGAAACTTTATCACTTATACAATCCTTATCAAGGCCTGCAGTGTTACCATCAGTGTTTTCCATCAGCAAGTCAGATGAGAGGTTCCAAGGCCAGGGTATTGTTAGATGTTGGGTTGAAGATAGACATCAGAAGCTGTGTTACCATGAGTCTCCAAGGCAGGTGCTTGGATCACCTGGGATGCCCCCAGTAATCATGCCCCTGAAAATTTGAGCAGTAAAAGAATCCATTTACCATTTATCTAAATGTAAACAGAATTAAAGCTGCGAGCAGCGTTGAACGGGCCCTCGCACCCGGCGCCCGTCGGGGGAGCGGCGACCGCGGGACCCCGGCAACCGCGGGGTCAACGCAGGTCGCAGGGCACACGCTGGCGTAACAGTTCACACTTCCGAGATGTAAAAATTTTAAATAAAAGCTTTTATGCTAATTATTTTCTGTGATAATATTTTTCAGAGCTCATCATCTGTGACAGCTCTTGGCTCTCCTGACTGTAACCTCTCTGTGGCAGCTTCTCACAGACTCAATCAACTCCTCTTCCCCTCCCCCCTCAAACACAAACACAAACACAAACACACACACACACACAGATACCCCCTCCCAAAAGGAGATAAAACTCAGTTTTAACTTGAGTTTACAAGCTTTGAGCTTTGAGCAAAAGCATTTTTTTGCAAGTTCTGTTATTGGGTGCATATATAAATCATTTATGCTTAAACAAGGGTTATAATGAAGTTATTTGAACAGTGAATATCTCATCTGCCTAAAGTCAGGGCGAAGCCACTAACCAGCTGTAGGGATGGGTATCATTAGGATTTTATCTTTATCCATACAGACCCCTATCAGTCCAGCTCAGACTGTTACTGGTTTAAGAGAGTGAAGTTTATAGCAATTTGCAAAATTTGGAGATTAGTGACAAACTAACCAGTTAGACTACATACAGACAAGCTTTCATTTTAGCTGTTAGTAACAGTTTGCCATGAGCTTAACCAGCGTGCTGTGCTTCGTGTTAAACATGTCATGAGACTGTGGACAACGTTTGAGCCAGCTTTGACATCTGCAGATATGAGTTTCTGAAGAGGGGCCTGCTGAGGTTAGATGTGCTGAATAATATCCATTTTCATATCAGAAAAAACACTGCATTAAACATTGTCTTAGCTCACTGAGCTGAGGTCAACAGGTAATATAACCAACCTGTGAGGTGGCTCACCCCCGTAAGATAAACACATAAATGATCCCTGATAGAACCGATAATTAAAGGCACATCAGTGACAGGGAATGCTATTAAAACTAAACTATAAACTGGTGACATTAACTGCAAAAAAAGATTTTTATTGATACATTTCAGGTAGAATTTAGTTTTCAATAAGGAAAATGCTGTAAGAAACCTGAATTTGTTGCAACAAATTTAAAATAAAAGCTTTTATGCTAATTATTTTCTGTGATAATATTTTTCAGAGCTCATCATCTGTGACAGCTCTTGGCTCTCCTGACTGTAACCTCCCTGTGGCAGCTTCTCACAGACTCAATCAACTCCTCTTCCCCTCCCCCCTCAAACACACACACACAGACACACACACACAGAGACCCCCTTCCAAAAACCCATCAAAGAGTAATACAATGGCTCCATCTGTAGGATAAAGTAGAGAGTCGCAACAGGAAGTTACCCCAAAATCTGAGGTTTCAAACAGGAAGTTGGGTTTCCGAACTTTGACGGGCCAGAACCGGCACACGCTTCGACCCAAACTCACAATTTTCGGAGGACTTCTTCCAAAAATTGTCAAGGAGGGGCTGACAACATTTGAAGTGAATCTGGTCACCCGTCTAGAAACTGGACATCACACTATAAAATATGTCATTTCCTGCTATAAATAGGTGGCGCTACAACAATTGTATGAATATTGACATATGGATGTGTGCAGATAGGTACCATTAACAATCCTGTAAAGTTTGATGCAGTTTGGACAAAGTATGGCCGAAATATAGCAAAAATAAAGCAACTTCCTGTTTCGTGGCGAGTAATCGAACTTTGAGGGGCCATAACTTCCACGCCCTTCAACAAAAACTCAAAATCTGCCGCAATTTAACATCGTCTATGTCTTAAGAACATACTATTAAGTTTTGAAGTCAATGGGATAATGCGTCTAGGACTAGTTCGCGTTCAAGCGACCCCTGGAAATGGCCAAAAACACACAATTTTTTCACCTTCCGGTCAAAATAAAAATACTTTCTGTTGGGTTTAGAATATGGCTCCAAGAGACTTTTTGGTGCGTCATGGGATGTTACATATGTGTGCAGATTTTCAGATTTTTAGGCGCAACGGGCTTGAGGGGCTGTTCCGTTTAAAAATGTAGGTGGCGCTACCGAGGGCATTTTACCACGCCCATGCTCAAGACCCCTAAATTATTAAATTTTTCGCCGTGCCTGACGCGTCTGCAAATTTTGGTAAGTTTTCACGCATGTTAAGGCCCTCAAAAAGCCGATCTAAGAGGCGGAAAAAGAAGAAAAAAAATAATAATAATAATAATTAAAGCTGCGAGCAGCGTTGAACGGGCCCTCGCACCCGGCGTCCGTCGGGGGAGCGGCGACCGCGGGACCCCGGCAACCGCGGGGTCAACGCAGGTCGCAGGGCACACGCTGGCGTAACAGTTCACACTTCCCAGATGTAAAAATTTTAAATAAAAGCTTTTATGCTAATTATTTTCTGTGATAATATTATTCAGAGCTCATCATCTGTGACAGATCATGGCTCTATTGACTGTAACCTCCCTGTGGCAGCTTCTCACAGACACAATCAACTCCTCTTCCCCTCCCCCCTCAGACACACACAGACACACACACACAGAGACCCCCTTCCAAAAACCCATCAAAGAGTAATACAATGGCTCCATCTGTAGGATAAAGTAGAGAGTCGCAACAGGAAGTTACCCCAAAATCTGAGGTTTCAAACAGGAAGTTGGGTTTCCGAACTTTGACGGGCCAGAACCGGCACACGCTTCGACCCAAACTCACAATTTTCGGAGCCAGTCTTCCAAAAATCCTTAAGTCTGTCCTGACAACATTTGAAGTGAATCTGGTCACCCGTCTAGAAACTGGACATTACACTATAAAATATGTCATTTCCTGCTATAAATAGGTGGTGCTACAACAATTGTATGAATATTGACATATGGATGTGTGCAGATAGGTACCATTAACAATCCTGTAAAGTTTGATGCAGTTTGGACAAAGTATGGCCGAAATATAGCAAATTTAAAGCAACTTCCTGTTTTGTGGCGAGTGATCGAACTTTGAGGGGCCATAACTTCCACGCCCTTCAATGAAAAGTCCGAAACTTTTGCAATTTAACTTCATCTATGTCTTAAGAACAAATTATCAAATTTTGAAGTCAATCGGATAATGCGTCTAGGACTAGTTCGCGTTCAAGCGACCCCTGGAAATGGCCAAAAACACACAATTTTTTCACCTTCCGGTCAAAATAAAAATACTTTCTGTTGGGTTTAGAATATGGCTCCAAGAGACTTTTTGGTGCGTCATGGGATGTTACATATGTGTGCAGATTTTCAGATTTTTAGGCGCAACGGGCTTGAGGGGCTGTTCCGTTAAAAATGTAGGTGGCGCTACCGAGGCCATTTTGCCACACCCATGCTCAAGACCCCTAAATTCTTAAATTTTTCGCCGTGCCTGACGCGTCTGCAAATTTTCAGGAGTTTTGACGCATTTTAAGGCCCTCAAAAAGGCGATCAAAGAGGCGGAAAAAGAAGAAAAAAAATAATAATAATAATAATAATAATAAACCGAACGAAAACAAGAGGGTCCTTGCAACTCGTTGCATGGCCCCGTTGGGCCCACGCAACTCGTTGCTCGGGCCCTAATAATATAAACAGACCGAAAACAAGAGGGTCCTTGCAACTCGTTGCATGGCCCCGTTGGGCCCACGCAACTCGTTGCTCGGGCCCTAATTAAAGCTGCGAGCAGCGTTGAACGGGCCCTCGCACCCGGCGCCCGTCGGGGGAGCGGCGACCGCGGGACCCCGGCAACCGCGGGGTCAACGCAGGTCGCAGGGCACACGCTGGCGTAACAGTTCACACTTCCCAGATGTAAAAATTTTAAATAAAAGCTTTTATGCTAATTATTTTCTGTGATAATATTATTCAGAGCTCATCATCTGTGACAGATCATGGCTCTATTGACTGTAACCTCCCTGTGGCAGCTTCTCACAGACACAATCAACTCCTCTTCCCCTCCCCCCTCAGACACACACAGACACACACACACAGAGACCCCCTTCCAAAAACCCATCAAAGAGTAATACAATGGCTCCATCTGTAGGATAAAGTAGAGAGTCGCAACAGGAAGTTACCCCAAAATCTGAGGTTTCAAACAGGAAGTTGGGTTTCTGAACTTTGACGGGCCAGAACCGGCACACGCTTCGACCCAAACTCACAATTTTCGGAGCCAGTCTTCCAAAAATCCTTAAGTCTGTCCTGACAACATTTGAAGTGAATCTGGTCACCCGTCTAGAAACTGGACATCACACTATAAAATATGTCATTTCCTGCTATAAATAGGTGGTGCTACAACAATTGTATGAATATTGACATATGGATGTGTGCAGATAGGTACCATTAACAATCCTGTAAAGTTTGATGCAGTTTGGACAAAGTATGGCCGAAATATAGCAAATTTAAAGCAACTTCCTGTTTTGTGGCGAGTGATCGAACTTTGAGGGGCCATAACTTCCACGCCCTTCAATGAAAAGTCCGAAACTTTTGCAATTTAACTTCGTCTATGTCTTAAGAACAAATTATCAAATTTTGAAGTCAATCGGATAATGCGTCTAGGACTAGTTCGCGTTCAAGCGACCCCTGGAAATGGCCAAAAACACACAATTTTTTCACCTTCCGGTCAAAATAAAAA
>NW_026117045.1:0-15408 GCF_001640805.2 Lates calcarifer
ATTAAAAAAATGTCATAGTCAGGGTCAAAAATGTCATAATATAATATGGTGTCAAAAACAGTCAAAAAAATGTCATAGTATAGCAAGGCATGAACATGTCAGAGAATACTATGTTGTAAAAAATATATATAATTCAAAAAGGGATGCTGTGAAAGACGTTAAAAATAACATAGTATGTCATGACAAACACAATTATTTAAGTGAAAATAGTTTTAATAAAAAAATTTTTTAAAAAGTTTGAAATTTTCATTTAGCTGTATTTATTACATGCGTCATATTTACCTCTGTGAAATTTGAGAGATAATTATGTAGTAATTACAGTAGGTTGTTATTTTATATTGTTTCAGAGCCATTTCTAGTCATTACTGTGACTATAATAATAGAAAAAAAAACAGTAACAGTAAAACAGTAAAATATGTGATGCTGAGATGTATGATTAACACATGTTCTTGTCTCTGCAGGAGTAGATGACGGCAGCTGAAAACCTGAGGTGGATGAAAGAAAACAAAAATGTTACAACGCTGTTAATTAGATAACAGACCTCCACCATCTAACTGCTATAAACAGTGTTGGTTTCCTGTTGTTCAAGTGATTGTTTTTCTCTGTAGTCATGGGCACATTTTCCAAAGACTAAAATGTCTAACACCTGTGAGAACAGTCAACATCTTATGATACAATAATTTAATTATTAAACAAACAAATATGCTTAGTAGACATGTGCTCTTAACTACATTAACCCTAACCAGTTCTAATAAGTGTGTCCTTGTGGTCAAATGTCTGTGATAATCGTCGCTGTGATTTGTTAAATACTGGAATAAAATCATCAAATCAAGTGTCTTCCTAGACTTTTGAATTGCATTTCTCTGTTTTAAATCTGATGTTATACAAATCATTTTATTTTAAGAAAAATGACTCTAGTCTAATTAAAACTGATAAGTTACAGCAGCCTTAATTTGTTGCCATTTGTTCCAGACAAGAGGTTTTGAGGGTTTGAATTGTCAAACTGCAGCTGAGATAATGACAGTCAGACTGAAAAGAAGAAACACTGACCTTCTAGAAATGTCTTCACGTCTGTCTCTCTGTGATTTAATGGTTGAATCCTGTGGAGAAAAACAAGAAACATTAATATAAAGATGTGACTTTTAACACAACAAACTAAAAGCACACAGTTTCTGTCTGAACACAGATAGGTAAACAATACTAAGGAACCAGAGAGTGGAGTTGCTTGACACACAAAGACAGAAGAAGCTGCTCTGACTGGAGAACTGACTCCAGCAGCTCCTGATATTCACACAACAAAAGTGGATGGAAATTTGAACTAAATTTGGTTGATAGAAGACAAAATAAAGCAAAATGTCATTTTTCTCATGTGATGCTGCACTTAACAAGTTCTTAACATTTTTATGATTTACTGCACTAATGAGAAAGAGAGAGAGTGAATGAGACAGAGAGCAAAGAAACAGAGACAAAGGGAGAGAGACAAAGTGTGGGAGGGGGAGAACAAAAGCATGAAAGTGAGAGAGCAAGGAAGAAAAGAGGAGGAGGACACAGAGCGGGGGGCAGGAAAAGAGAAAGCATGAGAATTAGAAAGTAAGAAAAAAGAGAGAGGGAGAAAGAACAATGGAGAGGAAGGCAGAGAGAGACAGAGCTGTTTAAATGCTTCCATTTTCTTTGAAATTCATGGACAATGTAAATAGAGTTTAATGTCAGTGCTCCGTGTTGGACAGTTTATGTAAAACTGAATTACCTGGAGGTCTCTGTCCTGGTCTCAAAGAACTTCTTCAATGTACAAAGACACTCTATGTTTGTGGACAAAGTGGTGACACCTGGAGGAAATAAAAAGAGAAATATATTAAAAAAATAATGAAAATGATCAATACACTACTATCTATTCCTCATCACTACTACCTATTCCTCAACAGTTTAACCATAAAAAAACACAAATATTCAACATTACAGCTGAACTAGAATTTTTTTCAAGCTTGTATTTAACACAAAACAATAAGGTCTCAAGTCACAACAAACAATTCTCTAATCAGAAATGTATATAACAGGGAATTAGTGGATGGGTATGGACAGATTACTACCACAACGCTACAAAATGACAGAGGCAAAAAAACTGAGTCGCAAAATGGTCACAATGATATGCTTAACTGCCACACTGAAACACAAAATGACAAAGACACAGGACGATGCAAAAACAACCACTAAGAAGCTGACCATAAGTAGATGTAAAACAGGCAGCTATAGATGCAAATCAATGCAATCACACTACAAATAGACTCAAAACGATCACATCGAAATGATTATCAGCCATCAACTGACTTAAAAAGACCAAGACAGAGCACAAAACTGCAAAAAACCAGTAAAATGTCCGCAAAGTAATTGTAAAGACGTGTAAACGGAGTTGTAAACAGGCAAACATATTTCAAACGACCGCCAGGTAGAGACGCAAAATGATATAAAATGAACACAAATAGCCACAAACTGGTGACAACTACATGATAAACCACTATAAACTGAGTTAAAATGAACAGGGTGGAACACAAAATAACAAAGAGACACATAATCTTGGCAAAGTGAAAACAAATACAGACAGGTATTTACACAGACTGTCTAGGGAGAAAGAGTTTGTCGTGAGAGAATTAGTGAAGAGGAACCTCTTGCGAACCTGGGAATATTGTTCTAGCAGACTGTGAGTTTAATGCTAGAGATGATATAGGATTCTACTGTGCTTCACTACAGAGAGCTGCGTCCACTACTCATCAACACATTTTTTCAGACTGGGATAATCTTTCGTACACATACCTCTATAGTCTGTAAAGTGAGAGCTGCTATTTCCGTCCAGGTTGCGACAGCAGAACAAGCAGACCTGGAAAAAACAAGTGCAGCAGTTGGAAAAGGTGTTACACTCATAAAGAAACTAATAAAACAGAAATAAAAACTCTCTCTTCCAAAACTTAAACAGTGCAGGAGAACTCGACAACAAAACTAAACAGTATAAGCCTGACTTAACTGTAACAATAGATAATCTTGGCTCATACACTGTAGAGGGGCACGGAGTTATAATCTGGTTTTAAAGCCTGTATTTAATTTTAAACTGTGCCCAATCAAGTATCAAGTCACCACAAATTACTAATGACCAAAAAAGCCATATAGGGAATCATGTAAAATGACCACAAAGAGACAAAAGAGATCACAACCACATGCTAAACCGTCCCAAACCGACTTAAAATGATAGGAGGGAACAGAAGAGCCGTAGAATGTCTGCAAAGTGACTGCAGAGTTGCAAACACACTACCAAGAGATGACCACTGTGTTATCCACAGTAGGGCCCCACAACTAATGCCACAAATATGGCTGAAATATGATTAAAAGACAAGGTTAATGCTAACACAATAATCGGTTAGCTCGTTAGCCTTACCCTCGCGCAGCTAATGCTAGCGCACAACTCTACTAGGTAGCTGTTAGACTTACAAACGCCTAGCTAAAGCTAATGCTAACGCTGGCCGCTAATTTGTTAGCTTGGTAGCCTTACCTTCAGCGTCCAACCTCACTCGTGTTGACAAAAACAGCTCCAGCATCCTGACTTCTTCAGTAATGAAGTTCTTCACAGCGCTAACAAACCATCAGTTTTCCCCGTAGTTTGACTGTTTTTTCCGACCATTTCTCCACCGCTTGGCTGCTCTCCTCTCCGTCGTCGTTCGAGGCCAATGACGTCACACGCCAACCAACGTCGGTAGACGACACGCTGATTGGGCGGCTGATACTGCTCCGCCCATCTCACTTCTGATTGGTCGGAACAGCGGATGTTGTTTACTCAAAATGAAGACTGAGAAGCGCTCTGAGGTGCCAATCATAAGAAAGAAAACTTGTCCCACCCTTTCCGTAAACTGAAATTTAAATTGCAATTTGAACCTCTGCCTGTGTGAGACACATGATAATTCACAACAATTCTTCTAATTTAGTCCTAATGTATTGCTTACCAGGCTGCAGTAGGAACTTGTTCAGGTTTAAAATCACATCTTTACAGACATCACAAGGAGCGTCTGATTATATCTATATAACACACCATGTTGACTTTATAGTACTAAATGTGATTCACTGACATTCACAGTTTTATTCCCAACATAAGTGCATACCTGGGATCAGGACAAAGGTCAACTCCTGAATCCAAAACAACTTTGGGTTTGCTGGCTCTTTCGGTTGTGAAGAGGGACTGACGAATGGATGGGATGTCGTCCAAAAGAGAGCTTAGACTGTAGTAATATGCAACAATCTGCGCTCTCACACAATACTGAGATATCTGTGTGGAGAATCTGTGGAAATATCATCAGACATAGACATCATATCTACCTTTAACATGCTCTTATCTAGAGTGAGGAAATAAACTCTTATGAGACGGGTTGTGTATTGTCTTGTAACAAAAGGAATAGAGCTGTTTTTCATGCACGTACTTTTGAGAAAGTCGATTATGAGGCTCCTTTTGATCTTCACTGCTTCCTCCTGCAGAGTGAGAGAAATTAATTTTACTTCATGGGCAGCCGATCACATTTATCATCCTGCTCAGCCCCCTGGAAATCTACCACTGCATGCAACTCACTGGGGTTTTTATAAGACCCCCTACGGCCTGTTTCTTCTTCATAAATGAATTCAGCATCTCATCACGCAGACCCACTTTTTCCAGCTGGATGGACACAAAGGCTTCCATCAGCCTGGAGTAACAAACAATATTCTGTTTATTAAAGAGCCAGAAAAAAAGCGCTGTTAATCATCACCAGAGTAATTTGTTCATCAAGTGAAAATTACCTCTCCTTGGCAGTGGTGGAGTTCTTGTTGAGCCTTCGGAACATAAAGAGTTAGATTTTTCCTGCCGGTTGTCAGTGTCACCCCCGCGTTTGGAGTCAAATCTTGTTGCAGATTTTAAGACTTCTTCACTCTGAGAATTAATTGAAAAAACAAACTCAAATAACCTGCTATTTTGAAGAACTGTTTGTTTATGTTAAGCATGAACAAAAGCAGTGGTGGACAAAGTATTCAGATGCTTTACTTAAGTAAAAGTCCTGCATAAAATCTTACTGAAGTACAACATTTTCAGCAAGAATGTGCTTCAAGTATGAAAAGTAAAGTACTTGCTCTACAGAATAATTGCTTCTGTTAATGTTACACAATTATATTTTACATTATTAGACAATTAGTATAGTATAGTCAATAAAGTATAGTACAGCCTCAAAATGAAATTTGTGAAGCAGAATGAAGTTCTGCTTCACAATTATTATTATTTTTTTTTATTCTTTTGTGAAACATTAGATAGTTTTTTAAATGAAACTAGGTGAGATGTTTATAGAGGGACTGTCTCTTCTTGGTGGAGTTTCGAACTGGTCTGATCTCTGAAATACAACAATCTGGCTCCACTAGACACTTTTTGTGAGAGAGACTGAAGAGAGTCTTTAATCTTTAATAATGAGTAGGTTGACTGGTCAGCTCATCTGTCAATATCTTCTCACCTGTCCAACTTCTCACTGGTTGGACAATCACCGGTGTTACTTTAACAAATCAAACTTAAGCACAGTGAGTAAATGTACTTAGTTACTTACCATCACCTCAGCTGATGATGTCATACTTTCTGCCCAATAGCAAAGACAAGCCACTTTCACAGCACTTATCAAAGCGTTCTTCTGTGTAACCTGACAGGCCAGAGTCACCTGGAGGTTCTCAATACTCTGACTGTTCATAAGCTATGAGGAGATAAGAATAAAAAAAATCTGTTCATTGTTTTATTTTCTGGCTAATAAGCTCCAAAGCTTTAATTCAACATACATGAATAACTGCCTCCTCTGAGCTGAAGCTAAACCTCCCGATCTGGCTCTCGTCCAGTTCCTGGATGCTCAGAGGCAGGTGGGATGGCGTGAACCTGCAGCAGACAGTGCACTTTAATTCCCTTTGAAACATACTTCAGTGCTCTTGTAGAAAATCAGAAATAATGGAGCACATGAGGAGAGGCTGGGGCTGAGAGGTAAAAACATGCAGACAGTATTTCTGGATTGCCTGTGAGACAAACCCTCATATCTGTACGGCTTCTGATGATTAGCCACAGAACTCTTTAGGCTTTAATATATGGCTGACTTTGACAGGAAAACAGTGAGACAAAGTTATTTTTTAATCATTGATGTAGAAAGTGGTAAGAACTGAGACCAAAAGAGTTCAAGACATGTAGTGTGTTTATTTACCTGTCCACAGAAGTGTCATCCTCCAGTATCGCTGTGATAAAAACAGGCCTCTGCTCTGTTTGGTCTTTCTGCTCAGCAACTTCAAACTGCACCGGCCTCAGATACAGGTGGAACTCATCGAAGCCGAGCTCTGAGGCCACATTTCTGTACAACCTGGAAAGAATTACTAAGTTACAGCTTGACATGATACTGAACTTCATTAATTACTTAATGGATGTACAGTAATGTAACAAGAGACAAGATTTTTTGGCCACTTTAAGGAGTTCTTATGCATGTTGGCTTTACTTTTGAGCCAAAATGTAAATTTGATAAAAGTCTCTTAAAGGCTCTTTTGGTTTAATAAAGATTAAATTAAAATAAATAATAACTCTGTCAGATGTGCCGTCTCAGAGGCTGACTCCAGCAGGCGATGGCGGATGGTGACGAGCTCCAGCAGTTTTGGAGAAAGTTTCTCACTGCATACAACTGTTTCTTTTCTTCCCTGCTTCATGTCCTTCTCCTCTGTAAAGTTTACTAATGACAGCCCCACCTTTTGGACCAAAACTGGGTCCTGAAAAAACACATCTGAGAACAACTGGGGGTGGAGGAAAAGAAACAAGTAACAAGAGCTGAGTAAATCTGTCTCATTCCTTTTGTGTAAATATATTTGGAAAGAAAGGTAAACCTACATCCTTCTGTATCTGAGAGCTGTAGGAGGCCCCAGGTGAAGCCAGGTTGTTCCAGCTCTGCAGGGCCTGCTGCAGGAGTTTCTGCTGCAGGACGAGTTTGTCAAAGACACTCGTGGGCTCTGTGGCAGCTGACAGAGCTCTGTGTGAGCCCTGGATTAAACTGTGATACACTGCAGAGGCCAGGCAGAGAGACGGGTGAACCTCCAGGAGGAATACATTCATCAGTGCAGGGCTGCAGACAGGACACAAGCTGGGTGAATAGGTATTAAGATCCCAGAATAATCAGTGGGACACCAAATCAGGGGCAGCTGAACTTGGCCTGCTGCCTCCAAGTGAGACCACATGTTTGGGAATGTAGTTCAGAGGAAGACCATAGTCATGAGTGGAGCCTTTATGATCGTCTCTCCAGATACGTTGCAGGTACTGTCGCTGTTTTTCAATCTGAGACAGTCCAAAACCAAAAGATATTTTCAGTTCGTATCACATATGGACATGTACCAAATCTGTATATTTAAGATAATGGAACCAGTTGTGCTTGAAAAAATTACTACAAGTTAATCAATTATTAAAACAATCTAATATTTTTTTCAGTCAAATTGTTACCTTCTGTAATTCAAACAATAAAATTCATATATTTGCATCCACCCATAATTCCCCCTGCACCTGAACAGTGTTATGTTTGTTCACCTGATTATCCAGAATGTTCTTGATCAGCTGCTGGTGACTTCTCAGGCAGTCTATCTCAGCCCTGTAGGCCCTGAACAAAGTATATCCTGGTCCAGGTCCAGCCGTGGGCCGTACCGGTGCATGATGTCAGTGATAACTCGTGCCAGTGCAAATCTCTCCTCTGTCCCTGCTGCATGCTGGTAGACTTCATAGGTAACAGTTTAAGAGCTGGAGAAAACAAAGATCCACAAGGTTACAGCTCATACAGGTGCACTGCTTTTTATTTCATGAGGTTGGGTAGCTTTAAAAAGTGAAACAAGGAAGCAAAACACATAATCACACAGAAAGGTCCAGAGGACAGTGACACACAATACTGCTCTTCAATTATTCTGTACCTGTACTTTGTTCTCCAGAAACTCTGTCTCACATGTCCACAAGTCGAGAAGCACCGGCAACTCTGTCGACGTCCACCCCAGCCCAGGAGTGGACAGCTGCTGTTGAGGTTGAGGTGAAGGCTTCCTCAGCTTTTCCCATTTTCTCGGTCCTGTTTCTCTGGATGAAGTGTGAGCCGTACTAGAATGAAGCTCACTCTCCAGTTGTCCAGGTCCTTCAGAGCAGCGTCGTACACGATGTAAAACCCTCTCTGGTCCTGAGTGTGGGACGAAACCTTCCTCAGCGGCTGTAGAAATCATGAAGATTCTCCACCTCAGCAAACTCCATAAAATCTGAGCCAACAAACCTGGAATATAAAAAGTTCTATACTGTATTAATGCAAACAGGTGATATTATGAAGGTTGTGTATTTTTACACCCTCTTATCAAAGTTTTTTTTGTTCATACTCTATGATGACAGCTCTCTCTGTTTCAGAGAGTTTACATGTTGGTGTTTAGGTGACAGTTTTTGGCTCATAAGTTTTCTTGCAATTTTTTAAATGGTAGAGCAGTCGAGTTTGAATCTGAATATCTGTACCTTATAGTCGACAGGGGGTGTTGTGAGCATGCTGGAGTGAGCTCAGACCTCCTGCCTCTCCTCTTCCTCCTCTGGGCTGCATTCATCCAGCCTGTTTCCTCCGCTGTCCTGCACAGCTCTCCTTCCTCCAGCTGCAGACCTGCCAGGTCAAAGGTTAAAGTCCTCTCCACAGAGCGCAGGTAGTTCAGCATCCCAAGAGACGCACGCTGCAGACAGGAGCAACAAAGATCAATACTAAGCATCTGCAGGAGTGAGAACATTCAAGGACAAATGATCGAGCACTAAATATGATATTTATGTTGTTTGCTTCACCTGGAGTTCTCTGAGTTTGAGATGACGCAGGTAAATCAGAGACAGGTAAGCTCCTCTGGTTACGATGGGATCTGAGGCTCCTTCCTCTGAACTGTCATCCAGACTCAGAAGCTGCAGGCTGTCCTCAAAAGAGTAGCTATGTTTTATACCAGATTTATGTGTTTTATGTTTCCAAGGTGAATAAAACATGTCTGGAACCCACTAAAACAGCAAAGTTGTTCATTTATGTTTTGATTTGTACGAACTTGAACTTATAAATCTCAGTGTAGTACAATCTCAACATTTTTTTATTAATCAATTGATTTCAAAAAGCAATGTCAAAAGCTTATTTCAAGCTCCCAAAGACCAAGGTAACATTTTGAGAAAACCCAAAAAGATAAATACAAGAGCATAAAATGTTGAAAACCTTCACATCAGAAGCAGAAACCAGTTCATGTTTCTCATTTTTATTTTATCATCATATTGTTGCAATCTTCTTTGCATAGATAATACACACCTTTCGTTTGCTGACCTCGGACTCTTCAAACTCCTTCTGTCGTTGCTCCCTCTGTCTCTGGATGTGGATGAATGACTCTGTGTTTCCTAACAAGACAAAATGTCACATTTAATATTTTGGCAGTGCAGGAGGAAAACAAAGACATTGTTCCCATCTCTCCGAGCAGAAAACTGGATGATGCATGCCTGAGTTGAACTTGCAGCGTTGTAAATACTCGTCCAGATCTCGGAGATCTTTTGTCGCTTTGTCTTACTGCTGTGTGAGACAGATGAGGTCGGAGAGGAGTGAGAATCACCAACATGAGCAGCGTGGTCTTTAAGAGCCGCTGCGACATGGAGAAGATCAGGGACCTGATCAGATACACAAAGTGTGAGATAACTGGGCAACTGATACATAGCTAAAGTCATGTAAAACTATTGTGCAGATGATAATTATATGTCGCAGCAGTTACACAGACTTTAAAGGAGACATGATGTTCATGACATGTTCACCTGAAGAAAGCTGCAGTGCATCCTCAGCAGCTCGTCCACAGATTTTTTTTCCTTCAGCTTTGTAATGAGCTTCTGCTGCCATGGATCCCGCCTGGGTTTCACCTGAAAAAACAAAATCCAATCAGTCATTACCTACTGCCCTGCAAAAGAAAAATCATCCTTACACATAAAAAACTGGCTGCACACACAAAGGGGTGCTATTAAAGCCTGAAAAATGAAGAAGAGTGGTTGAGAAAGTACTTTGATAACAGGGTGGATTAAGGAGTGGTGTGTGAGAAATAATGATTATCATCCATGGAGTGAAAAGGGGAGATTTGCTGCATGAACAGGCACCACGTGCCCACCTTTAAATATAATTATAGGATGTAGTATTATTGAATTAAGTACATGGTGTGACAGTTTGACCTGGGCTTTATCAGTTATCCTCTCAAACCTGAATGAAAGGGATCCAGTTGGCCTCCTTCCTCAGAGCCATGCTCGCGCTCTTCCTCCCCCACTGGCTCTCTTTGACCTCTGTGCCATCGTACTGAGGAAATGTTTTCATCTGCTCCTGTTGTCTGAAGATTGATCTGAACTCCCTCCACACCTGGAGAGACAGAGACTCAGTTTCAAACATAGCTGATGAACAACTTTAACTTTAAAAACCTGGATTGTGTTTGTGTGTCATGTTTGTTAGTCTATCAAACCACATCACCATGCTGAACAACTCCATCTCATCTGCAGTGGTCCTGAGCTTCCTAGTGTCATATGACAGATGGAAGTAGGTGATTAATGACTGCAGCTCAGGTAGAAACTCCTCCAGGTGAGCAGAGTGCAGGGGAACATTTTCTGCTTGTCCTGAAACTCCTGCAGTCGAATGTAAACAGATTAAAACAGTAGTATGAAGAGATGCATTTAACCAGTTTGTTTTAGTACAGCTATATTTGTGGTAAACTGTTAATACCATTAATAATGGTTTCTCTTATTTTTGCCCTGCTAGTAAGAAGCCCACAGATCTAATACTTTGATACAGAGAAAGATTACTTGTAAAATTTAGTCTCAATATTCATTTCTACTGATTATGGTCACTAGAGCACCCACTGACCTTTTGCTTAATGCCAATTTTAGGTAAAGATTTACCCTGACAGCTGTTTTAGCCAAAGGAAAAACAACAAAACAAAACACTCTGATTTCTTTGACATTTTCTGTCAATAATCGTGGTCTTCAGGTGGACCTTAGCAAGAGCAGCTAACAACATAATCTCACTATGAGGTCCAATGATTATCTGTTCTGGGACTCATTATCCAGTCATCTGATATCTTGATATCTCTGAAATTTGCAGAGCTCATTCTTGCTCCACAGGGGATAAACCCTTTACATTAAATCACCTCCAGTGTCAGTATTTCAATAGATGTTTACATCAGTGTTGGTTTGGTTCTCACCATCAGCAGGTTGAGTCTGATGTAAAGTTTTCTCCTCCTTTTCTTTATCTTTCCTTTCACAGGCTGGTATATAGTGCAGCACCTGTTAAAAAAGTTTAAGCTTAATTAAACACCAAACACCTTGGATATCATAAACAGCTACTTTAAACTGTCTGTGATTTTTACCCTGAGGAAGTTGTGGATGGTCTGAACAGAGTGCAGATGACAGACCAGCCACCGGAGGGTAAATGACCACATCGTCCTGGAGTGAGCAGGTTAGTGGAGGTTTCCTCGACCGGTCAGGATCTTCTCTCTGCTCGCCGACAGCCTGCGAGATCTCTGGACAGCATCCTCGTACTCACTCGTCAGATATGACACCTGATCCTGAGACAAGACAAATCTGATGTGAAAATGACAAAGCTGAAACATCATGTAGAAAAAAAGCAGAATCATCTCTTATTCATGTAAATAAATCAGCTAAGAAAGCTTCATATATATACATTTCAGTGATTTCTTCTATTCCAAAAGGGTTTTTTTTACGATGTTTTTCATCAGCAGTAGATATGAAAACTTATTTTTGCAATTAGCTTCTTTTTTTCAGGATAATAATCATATTCATAGAAGCAACACACAAAAGAAAAATCTTGCTTTGCTGTGTTTTATTTTAAATTAATAGATTTTACTTCCAGTGTTAAGAATTTTAAGAGCCAAAAAAGTGTATTGCTTCTGTTTTTATATGTTTGTTTGTATACTAAGTCATACTACGTCTGTATGGCCCAGTATGACTTGTATGTAAAAATGTATGTTTTTCAAGGCTATGTTTTTTTTGTCTCACTGCCTTTGTTACACTTCCTAACTCTCCACATAAAAATATGAACACGTCTGCAGTAGCAGAAAATGAGATGTGACACAAACCAATGCAGTTACACATTTAAGAATGATGACTCTCCAGAAGAAATCTTCCTGAGTCTTCATGTGTCATTTCTGAAGTGCTAGCAAAATGAGACTAAGGTTGTCTTTTCATGTCGTCACCTTGGTAATGAGGATAAAGCTTCTCAATGACACTGGGTGTGGCGGCAAAATCTCCTCCATCTCAGCATGAGCAGATATTTGATCTGAGCCAAGTGATATGATCTGTCCGTATAAAACTGTGGACAAACGACAAAAAAGGAAATAAGTTTAAATTACTTTCCTCTCGTATCTTTTGTTACCATTCTGTTCGACTGTGTATCAGTTCTTTTTTAAATTAACTTTTATGTGCAGGAGTGTTTTCACTGTCTTCACCTGGTGCAGGAGAGGAGGCAGACTGTCAGGTGTGTACTCCAGACTCAAACAACTCTCCAGCTCTCTCTGCATCACATCAGCCTGAGACTGAACCGGCAAAGCTTCAGCCACCTGCAGCCAGGAGAAGTTAGATTAGATTACTGGTAAATTAGAAAAAAAAAATCAAGTCCAGGTTGATTTTTAAACTTACACATCATCCAGAGGCTCTGTTTTTTTTCATGGCCTAGAAATCGACAAATTAATTTTCTTTATCCCCCAGACTCTCCTTGATAAAAATAAAAGATGGATTTTTGGTCTCACCTGAAGCCCTCTCCTCAGCGCATGTTCCCTCTCCACACGGAAGAAGGAAATATCTTTTGGAGATGGAACAGAGCTGAAACAAAACTTGAAATTCATAAAAAGCTCTTTGCCAAAACACTTGCTCTGGTATGACGAATAGCTTATAGTGGCCAATGTTAACTAAACATAGCTAGATATTGTTCTTTTTTTAATTACTGCATCAGTTCTCTGATTCTGACTCTTATCTACTAGTAATGTTTTAATATTTACTCTCATCCCAGATTGTAAGTTGTGGCCACTTTGTTCAGCACAAGTTTTATGATCTCTTTTTAAACGAATCTACAGGAATTATGATGGTCTACTTTGGCACAGACATATAAAAATATTATGCTCATTATAAGTAAATTGTATCTTAAACGCTTTCAATTACATCTACTCTTTCTAACCCATGGAAAAATCCAGAATCTGAGTATGACACTTTTATAAACACTTTTTGTTTATAAGAACAACTGTCACAAGATGTCTCCTACGTCACTGAAAAGTCTCAGTCAGCGTACTGGAGGTTTTATTTTCATGTCAATTCATGTATTGGACCTGACTGGCCTCCAAACCAGTCGTGCTTCTACATACATGTCTTAAAAACAGATTTAAGGTGAGCACAGAGAAACTAGAGAAGTAAGTTTTAAAACAAAGACTAAAGAATTATCTACAGCTGTTATCTGACACACGACTGTGTATAAAATAATCACAACACCTGTATGATTTTGGAGATGCCAGCTCTGAGTGGAAATCCATTCTCCTCTATTTCTGCCCTGAGTGCTGAGAGTTGCTGCGACAGCTCTGCCTCCACCTGCTCCACTCTGACAGAGGAGGAGACTCTGTACACGTCGCACATGGCAGACCTTCTTCTCGTTCAGGATCAACACATTTAGAAACTGGAAAAAGGTTCAAACATTTAGTAAAATACACCTTGTTTGGTCCTGCTAAATCTCTGCCTCCATGTCTGCTTGTTGTGGTGTATCCATGGAGACAAACAGGTTTCCTCTCCCATTTCCTCTCCCTCATCTGGACTCTGACAGTGACTGTATTTGACCTGTAGAGGGCTCTAATGTTACACTGGAGTCCTCCTGTTGTCAGGATAATATGATGTCAGTGCTGCTGGGCTTTTCAGATACTTCCCACTGCAACCATAATTTGTAATATACAGTGCATGAATGATAAATTATGCTCGGTGCAGCAGTTGTTGTTGGGCAGCACATACCTCAGCAATCACAGCTCCTGCATTCAAAAACCTTGAATCTTGAGCAGGTCCATTCCTCTTGGATACAGTGTGTGATTGGTTCTTAGCTCATGATGTGATTATCCAATAGCAAATCACCTCCACAGTGCCTGCAGAGTCAAGTCTGCAGCTGTGCAATTCCTCTAGGGACTGAAATGAAAAAAAAAAAAAAACACACACAAGGTATATCAAAAACTCAGGCAGATATTCAGTGGTTCTTTAAGCTTTATTTACATGCACCATCTCTGATACAACCAAGATAGGAAATGGAATTACAACTGACAATGTCAACTTGATGTCTCTTTTTTTGTAGGAGCAATAGGAAGAAATGGAGAATGGATATTGGCAGTGAGTGTTACTCAAAATTAATGTAGAAAAAAATGAAGCTTCAAGTCAGTTTTTTGTATTTTGACGATGAAATCGTTCATGTGAAGCTACAAAAATTATATCTGGAAGCACATTTGTGCAGAATTTATTATTCTTGAATCAGAAATTAAGCCAAAGGGATTAGATATTTCTGTCACATTAATGTCAGTTAACTGTATGGGTATGTGACATAAAGATTTTCTCAATAACTCTAATAGAGGACACAATTTTGTTGATTCATTCGTCGTCTGTACCGATCAATACCCAGCTGAGGTGGTCAAAATGCAGGCTGGGTTTAACTGACCATTAAAACAAAAGTGCTTTTACAGCTCTATCCCACTAAACATGGGGTACAACATGCAGACTCGCAATTAGAGAGAATTAAATAAATAAAACAAATGCAAATGTCATTTAAAATGATCAAGTTAAATTTAGCAAGGAGACAAAAATTCTCACAAAAAACTAACCTTAAAAAAAATCCATCCTGCTGTTCCTACAAAAACTGTGCTGATGTTGATTTTCTTTTTTTTTTTTATTTTGTCCCTACACCACTGGTTCCTAATATTTATACACTGTATATCCTCTTATTTCCACTTATTTAAATGCAGAAATATTTTGGCAATATTTAAAATACTGTGGTTGTTTCTTTCTCAAATGGCAAAAAATGGCTCTAAGATACTATACAACCTCCTCTTACAGGGTTGGAAACAATATTTTCCCCAGCACCTGCTGTAGTGCTGATAACAAAGGAGAGGCTACTAATGACGCTCCATCTGCAGCCACTCCCTGCTATCTTCTTATTTATAGCACCAAGATCTCCTTCAAATTAACAAACACCAAAATATTGTAGTAGAGTGCTGTGGAGTGTGGTTATTTGAATCCAAATAGTCCTAAGTGTTTGCTAATGTAAATGGTGTCAACTAGAGCTAAATCATGTCCTTAGTTCTGTCCTAAACTCTGTATACTGA
>NW_026117046.1:0-14784 GCF_001640805.2 Lates calcarifer
TCGTGGACAATGTCTCTGATCGTGGACGATGTCTCCCTCATCCTCAACAATGCCTCACCGATCATGGACCATGTCTCTGCGATCGTGGAAGACGTCTTTGCGATCGCGGACAATGTCTCTGAGATTATGGACAAAGTCTCTGCGATCATCGACAATGTCTCTGAACGCCAGCAATGCCGACTTATCGGGGACCGAGTCACCACGAGTCATGGACAATGTCTCTGATCGTGGACGATGTCTCCCTCATCCTCAACAATGTCTCTCCGATCATGGACGACGTCTCTGTGATCATGGACGATGCGGTGGATGAAGTGGTGACACCTGGAGGAAATCAATGAGAAACATACAAAGGAAAATGATCAATACACTACTACCTATTCCTCATTATAACATGACATTTTTACTTCTTTTTGGGATTACAATTACTTCTGCATTGTTTTTATATTACAGAATGACTGTTCCCACTAATATTAGATTACTTTTACCATTACGTTACTTTTCTTGTTACATATTACTTCTAAATTTACAGTTAACTTTTACTGTCGTAAACTACATCTGGTAACACATTACTTTGACTATTACATCTTACTTCTGATATTGCTAATTACTGTTACATTACTTTTATTAATACAGATTACATATATATTACTTTTATATTGCAGATTACTTCTATTATTACACTTTTCTGACATACTGACTACTGAACATAAACAGTTTAATGTCAGTGCTCTGTGTTTGACAGCTGATGTGAAGCTGTTTGTGAATTACCTGGAGCCCTCTGTCCTGGTCTCAAAGAACTTCTTCACTGAACGAAGACTCTCTGCGACCGTGGACTACGTCCCTGTGATCGTGGACAATGTCTCTGAGATTATGGACAAAGTCTCTGGATCATGGACAATGTCTTTGTGATCGTGGACGATGTCTCTGAGATCATAAACGGTGTCTCTGTGACCATCGACAAATGTCTCCATGATCGCGGTCATGCCGTCGAATCGAGGAACCACAGTGTCACTACCGATTCTTGCGCAGAGCTCTGCGAAGCATGGGACAATGTCTCTGATCATGGACAACGTCTCTCTCGTCTTTGACAAGGTCTCTGCGATCGTGGACAATGTCTCTGATCGTGGACGATGTCTCCCTCATCCTCAACAATGCCTCACCGATCATGGACCATGTCTCTGCGATCGTGGAAGACGTCTTTGCGATCGCGGACAATGTCTCTGAGATTATGGACAAAGTCTCTGCGATCATCGACAATGTCTCTGAACGCCAGCAATGCCGACTTATCGGGGACCGAGTCACCACGAGTCATGGACAATGTCTCTGATCGTGGACGATGTCTCCCTCATCCTCAACAATGTCTCTCCGATCACGGACCATGTCTCTGCGATTCTTGACGATGTCGTGGACGAAGTGCTGACACCTGGAGGAAATCAAAGAGAAACACACAAAGAAAAGTGATCAATACACTACTACCTACTCCTCATCAACAGTTTAACCATGAAAACACAGAGAAATATTCAACATTACAGCTCAACTACAACATTTCACAAATCATTCTGACACCTTACTGTGACAGTTTTTGAGGCCTCACTTGATGTAAAGCTGTTAATTACCTGGAGGCCTCTGTCCTGCTCTCAAAGAACTTCTTCATTGTACGTAGACTCTCTCCCATCATGGACGACGTCTCTGCGATCGCGGACAATGTCTCTGAGATTATGGACAAAGTCTCTGCGATCATCGACAATGTCACTCTGAACGCCGGCAATGCCGACTTATCGGGGACCAAGTCACCACGAGTCATGGACAATGTCTTTGATCGAGGACAATGTCTCCCTCATCCTCAACAATGTCTCTCCGATCGAAGACGTCGTCTCGGCGATCATAGACGATGTCATGGATGAAGTGCTGACACTTGGAGGAAATCTAAGAGACGCATACAAAAGAAATGATCAGTACTCTACTACCTATTCCTCATCAACAGCTTAACCACGAAAACAGATAACTATTCAACATTACAGTTGAACCAGAACATTTAACAAAACTTTTTTATGCCGTACTATACAATGACATGTTTTGATATTTTCATTTTATCCTTAAATTCCTCCTTTTCTTTGAACTGTTCTTACATGAACCATGTAAATAAACTTCATTAGTGAATTAAGTCTATTTTTGACAAATAATGAACAATTTGGACTGAAGATCAAATACTGAACATGAACAGTTTAATGTCAGTGTTCTGTGTTGGACAGCTGATGTAAAGCTGTTTGTGAATTACCTGGAGGCCTCTGTCCTGGTCTCAAAGAACTTCTTCATTGTACGAAGACTCTCTGTGATCGTGGACTACGTCTCTGTGATCGCGGACAATGTCTCTGAGATTATGGACAAAGTCTCTGTGATCATGAACAATGCCTCTGTGATCGCAGACAATGTCTCGGAGATCAACGACAAAGTCTCCATGAACGGGTTCATGCCGTCGAATCGAGGAACCACAGTGTCTCTACCGATTCTTGCGCAGAGCTCCGCGAAGCATGGGACAATGTCTCTCTCGTCTTTAACAAGGTTTCTGCAATCGTGGACAATGTCTCTGATCATGGACTGATGTCTCCCTCATCCTCAACAATGTCTCTCCGATCATGGACCATGTCTCTGCGATCGTGGACGATGCCCCGGGGATCGCGGACAATGTCTCTGAGATTATGGACAAAGTCTCTGCGATCATCGACAATGTCTCTGAACGCCGGCAATGCCGACTTATCGGGGACCGAGTCACCACGAGTCATGGACAATGTCTCTGATCGTGGACGATGTCTCCCTCATCCTCAACAATGTCTCTCCGATCACGGACCATGTCTCTGCGATTCTTGACGATGTCCGTGGACGAAGTGCTGACACCTGGAGGAAATCAAAGAGAAACACACAAAGAAAAAGTGATCAATACACTACTACCTACTCCTCATCAACAGTTTAACCATGAAAACACAGAGAAATATTCAACATTACAGCTCAACTACAACATTTCACAAATCATTCTGACACCTTACTGTGACAGTTTTTTGAGGCCTCACTTGATGTAAAGCTGTTAATTACCTGGAGGCCTCTGTCCTGCTCTCAAAGAACTTCTTCATTGTACGTAGACTCTCTCCCATCATGGACGACGTCTCTGCGATCGCGGACAATGTCTCTGAGATTATGGACAAAGTCTCTGCGATCATCGACAATGTCACTCTGAACGCCGGCAATGCCGACTTATCGGGGACCAAGTCACCACGAGTCATGGACAATGTCTTTGATCGAGGACAATGTCTCCCTCATCCTCAACAATGTCTCTCCGATCGAAGACGTCGTCTCGGCGATCATAGACGATGTCATGGATGAAGTGCTGACACTTGGAGGAAATCTAAGAGACGCATACAAAAGAAAATGATCAGTACTCTACTACCTATTCCTCATCAACAGCTTAACCACGAAAACAGATAACTATTCAACATTACAGTTGAACCAGAACATTTAACAAAACTTTTTTATGCCGTACTATACAATGACATGTTTTGATATTTTCATTTTATCCTTAAATTCCTCCTTTTCTTTGAACTGTTCTTACATGAACCATGTAAATAAACTTCATTAGTGAATTAAGTCTATTTTTGACAAATAATGAACAATTTGGACTGAAGATCAAATACTGAACATGAACAGTTTAATGTCAGTGTTCTGTGTTGGACAGCTGATGTAAAGCTGTTTGTGAATTACCTGGAGGCCTCTGTCCTGGTCTCAAAGAACTTCTTCATTGTACGAAGACTCTCTGTGATCGTGGACTACGTCTCTGTGATCGCGGGACAATGTCTCTGAGATTATGGACAAAGTCTCTGTGATCATGAACAATGCCTCTGTGATCGCAGACAATGTCTCGGAGATCAACGACAAAGTCTCCATGAACGGGTTCATGCCGTCGAATCGAGGAACCACAGTGTCTCTACCGATTCTTGCGCAGAGCTCCGCGAAGCATGGGACAATGTCTCTCTCGTCTTTAACAAGGTTTCTGCAATCGTGGACAATGTCTCTGATCATGGACGATGTCTCCCTCATCCTCAACAATGTCTCTCCGATCATGGACCATGTCTCTGCGATCGTGGACGATGCCCCGGGGATCGCGGACAATGTCTCTGAGATTATGGACAAAGTCTCTGCGATCATTGACAATGTCTCTGAACGCCAGCAATGCGACTTATCGGGGACCGAGTCACCACGAGTCATGGACAATGTCTCTGATCGACGGACGATGTCTCCCTCATCCTCAACAATGTCTCTCCGATCACGGACCATGTCTCTGCGATTCTTGACGATGTCGTGGACGAAGTGCTGACACCTGGAGGAAATCAAAGAGAAACACACAAAGAAAAAGTGATCAATACACTACTACCTACTCCTCATCAACAGTTTAACCATGAAAACACAGAGAAATATTCAACATTACAGCTCAACTACAACATTTCACAAATCATTCTGACACCTTACTGTGACAGTTTTTGAGGCCTCACTTGATGTAAAGCTGTTAATTACCTGGAGGCCTCTGTCCTGCTCTCAAAGAACTTCTTCATTGTACGTAGACTCTCTCCCATCATGGACGACGTCTCTGCGATCGCGGACAATGTCTCTGAGATTATGGACAAAGTCTCTGCGATCATCGACAATGTCACTCTGAACGCCGGCAATGCCGACTTATCGGGGACCAAGTCACCACGAGTCATGGACAATGTCTTTGATCGAGGACAATGTCTCCCTCATCCTCAACAATGTCTCTCCGATCGAAGACGTCGTCTCGGCGATCATAGACGATGTCATGGATGAAGTGCTGACACTTGGAGGAAATCTAAGAGACGCATACAAAAGAAAATGATCAGTACTCTACTACCTATTCCTCATCAACAGCTTAACCACGAAAACAGATAACTATTCAACATTACAGTTGAACCAGAACATTTAACAAAACTTTTTTATGCCGTACTATACAATGACATGTTTTGATATTTTCATTTTATCCTTAAATTCCTCCTTTTCTTTGAACTGTTCTTACATGAACCATGTAAATAAACTTCATTAGTGAATTAAGTCTATTTTTGACAAATAATGAACAATTTGGACTGAAGATCAAATACTGAACATGAACAGTTTAATGTCAGTGTTCTGTGTTGGACAGCTGATGTAAAGCTGTTTGTGAATTACCTGGAGGCCTCTGTCCTGGTCTCAAAGAACTTCTTCATTGTACGAAGACTCTCTGTGATCGTGGACTACGTCTCTGTGATCGCGGACAATGTCTCTGAGATTATGGACAAAGTCTCTGTGATCATGAACAATGCCTCTGTGATCGCAGACAATGTCTCGGAGATCAACGACAAAGTCTCCATGAACGGGTTCATGCCGTCGAATCGAGGAACCACAGTGTCTCTACCGATTCTTGCGCAGAGCTCCGCGAAGCATGGGACAATGTCTCTCTCGTCTTTAACAAGGTTTCTGCAATCGTGGACAATGTCTCTGATCATGGACGATGTCTCCCTCATCCTCAACAATGTCTCTCCGATCATGGACCATGTCTCTGCGATCGTGGACGATGCCCCGGGGATCGCGGACAATGTCTCTGAGATTATGGACAAAGTCTCTGCGATCATTGACAATGTCTCTGAACGCCAGCAATGCCGACTTATCGGGGACCGAGTCACCACGAGTCATGGACAATGTTCTGATCACGGACGATGTCTCCCTCATCCTCAACAATGTCTCTCCGATCACGGACCATGTCTCTGCGATTCTTGACGATGTCGTGGACGAAGTGCTGACACCTGGAGGAAATCAAAGAGAAACACACAAAGAAAAAGTGATCAATACACTACTACCTACTCCTCATCAACAGTTTAACCATGAAAACACAGAGAAATATTCAACATTACAGCTCAACTACAACATTTCACAAATCATTCTGACACCTTACTGTGACAGTTTTTGAGGCCTCACTTGATGTAAAGCTGTTAATTACCTGGAGGCCTCTGTCCTGCTCTCAAAGAACTTCTTCATTGTACGTAGACTCTCTCCCATCATGGACGACGTCTCTGCGATCGCGGACAATGTCTCTGAGATTATGGACAAAGTCTCTGCGATCATCGACAATGTCACTCTGAACGCCGGCAATGCCGACTTATCGGGGACCAAGTCACCACGAGTCATGGACAATGTCTTTGATCGAGGACAATGTCTCCCTCATCCTCAACAATGTCTCTCCGATCGAAGACGTCGTCTCGGCGATCATAGACGATGTCATGGATGAAGTGCTGACACTTGGAGGAAATCTAAGAGACGCATACAAAAGAAAATGATCAGTACTCTACTACCTATTCCTCATCAACAGCTTAACCACGAAAACAGATAACTATTCAACATTACAGTTGAACCAGAACATTTAACAAAACTTTTTTATGCCGTACTATACAATGACATGTTTTGATATTTTCATTTTATCCTTAAATTCCTCCTTTTCTTTGAACTGTTCTTACATGAACCATGTAAATAAACTTCATTAGTGAATTAAGTCTATTTTTGACAAATAATGAACAATTTGGACTGAAGATCAAATACTGAACATGAACAGTTTATCGTCAGTGTTCTGTGTTGGACAGCTGATGTAAAGCTGTTTGTGAATTACCTGGAGGCCTCTGTCCTGGTCTCAAAGAACTTCTTCATTGTACGAAGACTCTCTGTGATCGTGGACTACGTCTCTGTGATCGCGGACAATGTCTCTGAGATTATGGACAAAGTCTCTGTGATCATGAACAATGCCTCTGTGATCGCAGACAATGTCTCGGAGATCAACGACAAAGTCTCCATGAACGGGTTCATGCCGTCGAATCGAGGAACCACAGTGTCTCTACCGATTCTTGCGCAGAGCTCCGCGAAGCATGGGACAATGTCTCTCTCGTCTTTAACAAGGTTTCTGCAATCGTGGACAATGTCTCTGATCATGGACGATGTCTCCCTCATCCTCAACAATGTCTCTCCGATCATGGACCATGTCTCTGCGATCGTGGACGATGCCCCGGGGATCGCGGACAATGTCTCTGAGATTATGGACAAAGTCTCTGCGATCATTGACAATGTCTCTGAACGCCAGCAATGCCGACTTATCGGGGACCGAGTCACCACGAGTCATGGACAATGTTCTGATCACGGACGATGTCTCCCTCATCCTCAACAATGTCTCTCCGATCACGGACCATGTCTCTGCGATTCTTGACGATGTCGTGGACGAAGTGCTGACACCTGGAGGAAATCAAAGAGAAACACACAAAGAAAAAGTGATCAATACACTACTACCTACTCCTCATCAACAGTTTAACCATGAAAACACAGAGAAATATTCAACATTACAGCTCAACTACAACATTTCACAAATCATTCTGACACCTTACTGTGACAGTTTTTGAGGCCTCACTTGATGTAAAGCTGTTAATTACCTGGAGGCCTCTGTCCTGCTCTCAAAGAACTTCTTCATTGTACGTAGACTCTCTCCCATCATGGACGACGTCTCTGCGATCGCGGACAATGTCTCTGAGATTATGGACAAAGTCTCTGCGATCATCGACAATGTCACTCTGAACGCCGGCAATGCCGACTTATCGGGGACCAAGTCACCACGAGTCATGGACAATGTCTTTGATCGAGGACAATGTCTCCCTCATCCTCAACAATGTCTCTCCGATCGAAGACGTCGTCTCGGCGATCATAGACGATGTCATGGATGAAGTGCTGACACTTGGAGGAAATCTAAGAGACGCATACAAAAGAAAATGATCAGTACTCTACTACCTATTCCTCATCAACAGCTTAACCACGAAAACAGATAACTATTCAACATTACAGTTGAACCAGAACATTTAACAAAACTTTTTTATGCCGTACTATACAATGACATGTTTTGATATTTTCATTTTATCCTTAAATTCCTCCTTTTCTTTGAACTGTTCTTACATGAACCATGTAAATAAACTTCATTAGTGAATTAAGTCTATTTTTGACAAATAATGAACAATTTGGACTGAAGATCAAATACTGAACATGAACAGTTTAATGTCAGTGTTCTGTGTTGGACAGCTGATGTAAAGCTGTTTGTGAATTACCTGGAGGCCTCTGTCCTGGTCTCAAAGAACTTCTTCATTGTACGAAGACTCTCTGTGATCGTGGACTACGTCTCTGTGATCGCGGACAATGTCTCTGAGATTATGGACAAAGTCTCTGTGATCATGAACAATGCCTCTGTGATCGCAGACAATGTCTCGGAGATCAACGACAAAGTCTCCATGAACGGGTTCATGCCGTCGAATCGAGGAACCACAGTGTCTCTACCGATTCTTGCGCAGAGCTCCGCGAAGCATGGGACAATGTCTCTCTCGTCTTTAACAAGGTTTCTGCAATCGTGGACAATGTCTCTGATCATGGACGATGTCTCCCTCATCCTCAACAATGTCTCTCCGATCATGGACCATGTCTCTGCGATCGTGGACGATGCCCCGGGGATCGCGGACAATGTCTCTGAGATTATGGACAAAGTCTCTGCGATCATTGACAATGTCTCTGAACGCCAGCAATGCCGACTTATCGGGGACCGAGTCACCACGAGTCATGGACAATGTCTGATCACGGACGATGTCTCCCTCATCCTCAACAATGTCTCTCCGATCACGGACCATGTCTCTGCGATTCTTGACGATGTCGTGGACGAAGTGCTGACACCTGGAGGAAATCAAAGAGAAACACACAAAGAAAAAGTGATCAATACACTACTACCTACTCCTCATCAACAGTTTAACCATGAAAACACAGAGAAATATTCAACATTACAGCTCAACTACAACATTTCACAAATCATTCTGACACCTTACTGTGACAGTTTTTGAGGCCTCACTTGATGTAAAGCTGTTAATTACCTGGAGGCCTCTGTCCTGCTCTCAAAGAACTTCTTCATTGTACGTAGACTCTCTCCCATCATGGACGACGTCTCTGCGATCGCGGACAATGTCTCTGAGATTATGGACAAGTCTCTGCCATCATCGACAATGTCACTCTGAACGCCGGCAATGCCGACTTATCGGGGACCAAGTCACCACGAGTCATGGACAATGTCTTTGATCGAGGACAATGTCTCCCTCATCCTCAACAATGTCTCTCCGATCGAAGACGTCGTCTCGGCGATCATAGACGATGTCATGGATGAAGTGCTGACACTTGGAGGAAATCTAAGAGACGCATACAAAAGAAAATGATCAGTACTCTACTACCTATTCCTCATCAACAGCTTAACCACGAAAACAGATAACTATTCAACATTACAATTGAACCAGAACATTTAACAAAACTTTTTTATGCCGTACTATACAATGACATGTTTTGATATTTTCATTTTATCCTTAAATTCCTCCTTTTCTTTGAACTGTTTCTTACATGAACCATGTAAATAAACTTCATTAGTGAATTAAGTCTATTTTTGACAAATAATGAACAATTTGGACTGAAGATCAAATACTGAACATGAACAGTTTATCGTCAGTGTTCTGTGTTGGACAGCTGATGTAAAGCTGTTTGTGAATTACCTGGAGGCCTCTGTCCTGGTCTCAAAGAACTTCTTCATTGTACGAAGACTCTCTGTGATCGTGGACTACGTCTCTGTGATCGCGGACAATGTCTCTGAGATTATGGACAAAGTCTCTGTGATCATGAAACAATGCCTCTGTGATCGCAGACAATGTCTCGGAGATCAACGACAAAGTCTCCATGAACGGGTTCATGCCGTCGAATCGAGGAACCACAGTGTCTCTACCGATTCTTGCGCAGAGCTCCGCGAAGCATGGGACAATGTCTCTCTCGTCTTTAACAAGGTTTCTGCAATCGTGGACAATGTCTCTGATCATGGACGATGTCTCCCTCATCCTCAACAATGTCTCTCCGATCATGGACCATGTCTCTGCGATCGTGGACGATGCCCGGGGATCGCGGACAATGTCTCTGAGATTATGGACAAAGTCTCTGCGATCATTGACAATGTCTCTGAACGCCAGCAATGCCGACTTATCGGGGACCGAGTCACCACGAGTCATGGACAATGTCTGATCACGGACGATGTCTCCCTCATCCTCAACAATGTCTCTCCGATCACGGACCATGTCTCTGCGATTCTTGACGATGTCGTGGACGAAGTGCTGACACCTGGAGGAAATCAAAGAGAAACACACAAAGAAAAAGTGATCAATACACTACTACCTACTCCTCATCAACAGTTTAACCATGAAAACACAGAGAAATATTCAACATTACAGCTCAACTACAACATTTCACAAATCATTCTGACACCTTACTGTGACAGTTTTTGAGGCCTCACTTGATGTAAAGCTGTTAATTACCTGGAGGCCTCTGTCCTGCTCTCAAAGAACTTCTTCATTGTACGTAGACTCTCTCCCATCATGGACGACGTCTCTGCGATCGCGGACAATGTCTCTGAGATTATGGACAAAGTCTCTGCGATCATCGACAATGTCACTCTGAACGCCGGCAATGCCGACTTATCGGGGACCAAGTCACCACGAGTCATGGACAATGTCTTTGATCGAGGACAATGTCTCCCTCATCCTCAACAATGTCTCTCCGATCGAAGACGTCGTCTCGGCGATCATAGACGATGTCATGGATGAAGTGCTGACACTTGGAGGAAATCTAAGAGACGCATACAAAAGAAAATGATCAGTACTCTACTACCTATTCCTCATCAACAGCTTAACCACGAAAACAGATAACTATTCAACATTACAGTTGAACCAGAACATTTAACAAAACTTTTTTATGCCGTACTATACAATGACATGTTTTGATATTTTCATTTTATCCTTAAATTCCTCCTTTTCTTTGAACTGTTCTTACATGAACCATGTAAATAAACTTCATTAGTGAATTAAGTCTATTTTTGACAAATAATGAACAATTTGGACTGAAGATCAAATACTGAACATGAACAGTTTAATGTCAGTGTTCTGTGTTGGACAGCTGATGTAAAGCTGTTTGTGAATTACCTGGAGGCCTCTGTCCTGGTCTCAAAGAACTTCTTCATTGTACGAAGACTCTCTGTGATCGTGGACTACGTCTCTGTGATCGCGGACAATGTCTCTGAGATTATGGACAAAGTCTCTGTGATCATGAACAATGCCTCTGTGATCGCAGACAATGTCTCGGAGATCAACGACAAAGTCTCCATGAACGGGTTCATGCCGTCGAATCGAGGAACCACAGTGTCTCTACCGATTCTTGCGCAGAGCTCCGCGAAGCATGGGACAATGTCTCTCTCGTCTTTAACAAGGTTTCTGCAATCGTGGACAATGTCTCTGATCATGGACGATGTCTCCCTCATCCTCAACAATGTCTCTCCGATCATGGACCATGTCTCTGCGATCGTGGACGATGCCCCGGGATCGCGGACAATGTCTCTGAGATTATGGACAAAAAGTCTCTGCGATCATTGACAATGTCTCTGAACGCCAGCAATGCCGACTTATCGGGGACCGAGTCACCACGAGTCATGGACAATGTCTCGATCACGGACGATGTCTCCCTCATCCTCAACAATGTCTCTCCGATCACGGACCATGTCTCTGCGATTCTTGACGATGTCGTGGACGAAGTGCTGACACCTGGAGGAAATCAAAGAGAAACACACAAAGAAAAAAGTGATCAATACACTACTACCTACTCCTCATCAACAGTTTAACCATGAAAACACAGAGAAATATTCAACATTACAGCTCAACTACAACATTTCACAAATCATTCTGACACCTTACTGTGACAGTTTTTGAGGCCTCACTTGATGTAAAGCTGTTAATTACCTGGAGCCTCTGTCCTGCTCTCAAAGAACTTCTTCAATTGTACGTAGACTCTCTCCATCATGGACGACGTCTCTGCGATCGCGGACAATGTCTCTGAGATTATGGACAAAGTCTCTGCCATCATCGACAATGTCACTCTGAACGCCGGCAATGCCGACTTATCGGGGACCAAGTCACACGAGTCATGGACAATGTCTTTGATCGAGGACAATGTCTCCCTCATCCTCAACAATGTCTCTCCGATCGAAGACGTCGTCTCGGCGATCATAGACGATGTCATGGATGAAGTGCTGACACTTGGAGGAAATCTAAGAGACGCATACAAAAGAAAATGATCAGTACTCTACTACCTATTCCTCATCAACAGCTTAACCACGAAAACAGATAACTATTCAACATTACAATTGAACCAGAACATTTAACAAAACTTTTTTATGCCGTACTATACAATGACATGTTTTTGATATTTTCATTTTATCCTTAAATTCCTCCCTTTTCTTTGAACTGTTCTTACATGAACCATGTAAATAAACTTCATTAGTGAATTAAGTCTATTTTTGACAAATAATGAACAATTTGGACTGAAGATCAAATACTGAACATGAACAGTTTATCGTCAGTGTTCTGTGTTGGACAGCTGATGTAAAGCTGTTTGTGAATTACCTGGAGGCCTCTGTCCTGGTCTCAAAGAACTTCTTCATTGTACGAAGACTCTCTGTGATCGTGGACTACGTCTCTGTGATCGCGGACAATGTCTCTGAGATTATGGACAAAGTCTCTGTGATCATGAACAATGCCTCTGTGATCGCAGACAATGTCTCGGAGATCAACGACAAAGTCTCCATGAACGGGTTCATGCCGTCGAATCGAGGAACCACAGTGTCTCTACCGATTCTTGCGCAGAGCTCCGCGAAGCATGGGACAATGTCTCTCTCGTCTTTAACAAGGTTTCTGCAATCGTGGACAATGTCTCTGATCATGGACGATGTCTCCCTCATCCTCAACAATGTCTCTCCGATCATGGACCATGTCTCTGCGATCGTGGACGATGCCCCGGGGATCGCGGACAATGTCTCTGAGATTATGGACAAAGTCTCTGCGATCATTGACAATGTCTCTGAACGCCAGCAATGCCGACTTATCGGGGACCGAGTCACCACGAGTCATGGACAATGTCTGATCACGGACGATGTCTCCCTCATCCTCAACAATGTCTCTCCGATCACCGGACCATGTCTCTGCGATTCTTGACGATGTCGTGGACGAAGTGCTGACACCTGGAGGAAATCAAAGAGAAACACACAAAGAAAAAGTGATCAATACCACTACTACCTACTCCTCATCAACAGTTTAACCATGAAAACACAGAGAAATATTCAACATTACAGCTCAACTACAACATTTCACAAATCATTCTGACACCTTACTGTGACAGTTTTGAGGCCTCACTTGATGTAAAGCTGTTAATTACCTGGAGGCCTCTGTCCTGCTCTCAAAGAACTTCTTCATTGTACGTAGACTCTCTCCCATCATGGACGACGTCTCTGCGATCGCGGACAATGTCTCTGAGATTATGGACAAAGTCTCTGCGATCATCGACAATGTCACTCTGAACGCCGGCAATGCCGACTTATCGGGGACCAAGTCACCACGAGTCATGGACAATGTCTTTGATCGAGGACAATGTCTCCCTCATCCTCAACAATGTCTCTCCGATCGAAGACGTCGTCTCGGCGATCATAGACGATGTCATGGATGAAGTGCTGACACTTGGAGGAAATCTAAGAGACGCATACAAAAGAAAATGATCAGTACTCTACTACCTATTCCTCATCAACAGCTTAACCACGAAAACAGATAACTATTCAACATTACAGTTGAACCAGAACATTTAACAAAACTTTTTTATGCCGTACTATACAATGACATGTTTTGATATTTTCATTTTATCCTTAAATTCCTCCTTTTCTTTGAACTGTTCTTACATGAACCATGTAAATAAACTTCATTAGTGAATTAAGTCTATTTTTGACAAATAATGAACAATTTGGACTGAAGATCAAATACTGAACATGAACAGTTTAATGTCAGTGTTCTGTGTTGGACAGCTGATGTAAAGCTGTTTGTGAATTACCTGGAGGCCTCTGTCCTGGTCTCAAAGAACTTCTTCATTGTACGAAGACTCTCTGTGATCGTGGACTACGTCTCTGTGATCGCGGACAATGTCTCTGAGATTATGGACAAAGTCTCTGTGATCATGAACAATGCCTCTGTGATCGCAGACAATGTCTCGGAGATCAACGACAAAGTCTCCATGAACGGGTTCATGCCGTCGAATCGAGGAACCACAGTGTCTCTACCGATTCTTGCGCAGAGCTCGCGAAGCATGGGACAATGTCTCTCTCGTCTTTAACAAGGTTTCTGCAATCGTGGACAATGTCTCTGATCATGGACGATGTCTCCCTCATCCTCAACAATGTCTCTCCGATCATGGACCATGTCTCTGCGATCGTGGACGATGCCCCGGGGATCGCGGACAATGTCTCTGAGATTATGGACAAAGTCTCTGCGATCATTGACAATGTCTCTGAACGCCAGCAATGCCGACTTATCGGGGACCGAGTCACCACGAGTCATGGACAATGTCTGATCACGGACGATGTCTCCCTCATCCTCAACAATGTCTCTCCGATCACGGACATGTCTCTGCGATTCTTGACGATGTCGTGGACGAGTGCTGACACCTGGAGGAAATCAAAGAGAAACACACAAAGAAAAGTGATCAATACACTACTACCTACTCCTCATCAACAGTTTAACCATGAAAACACAGAGAAATATTCAACATTACAGCTCAACTACAACA
>NW_026117047.1:0-29279 GCF_001640805.2 Lates calcarifer
AAAATGATCAGTACTCTACTACCTATTCCTCATCAACAGCTTAACCACGAAAACAGATAACTATTCAACATTACAGTTGAACCAGAACATTTAACAAAACTTTTTTATGCCGTACTATACAATGACATGTTTTGATATTTTCATTTTATCCTTAAATTCCTCCTTTTCTTTGAACTGTTCTTACATGAACCATGTAAATAAACTTCATTAGTGAATTAAGTCTATTTTTGACAAATAATGAACAATTTGGACTGAAGATCAAATACTGAACATGAACAGTTTAATGTCAGTGTTCTGTGTTGGACAGCTGATGTAAAGCTGTTTGTGAATTACCTGGAGGCCTCTGTCCTGGTCTCAAAGAACTTCTTCATTGTACGAAGACTCTCTGTGATCGTGGACTACGTCTCTGTGATCGCGGACAATGTCTCTGAGATTATGGACAAAGTCTCTGTGATCATGAACAATGCCTCTGTGATCGCAGACAATGTCTCGGAGATCAACGACAAAGTCTCCATGAACGGGTTCATGCGTCGAATCGAGGAACCACAGTGTCTCTACCGATTCTTGCGCAGAGCTCCGCGAAGCATGGGACAATGTCTCTCGTCGTCTTAACAAGGTTTCTGCAATCGTGGACAATGTCTCTGATCATGGACGATGTCTCCTCATCCCTCAACAATGTCTCTCCGATCATGGACCATGTCTCTGCGATCGTGGACGATGCCCCGGGGATCGCGGACAATGTCTCTGAGATTATGGACAAAGTCTCTGCGATCATCGACAATGTCTCTGAACGCCCAATGCCGACTTATCGGGGACCGAGTCACCACGAGTCATGGACAATGTCTCTGATCGTGGACGATGTCTCCCTCATCCTCAACAATGTCTCTCCGATCACGGACCATGTCTCTGCGATTCTTGACGATGTCGTGGACGAAGTGCTGACACCTGGAGGAAATCAAAGAGAAACACACAAAGAAAAAGTGATCAATACACTACTACCTACTCCTCATCAACAGTTTAACCATGAAAACACAGAGAAATATTCAACATTACAGCTCAACTACAACATTTCACAAATCATTCTGACACCTTACTGTGACAGTTTTTGAGGCCTCACTTGATGTAAAGCTGTTAATTACCTGGAGGCCTCTGTCCTGCTCTCAAAGAACTTCTTCATTGTACGTAGACTCTCTCCCATCATGGACGACGTCTCTGCGATCGCGGACAATGTCTCTGAGATTATGGACAAAGTCTCTGCGATCATCGACAATGTCACTCTGAACGCCGGCAATGCCGACTTATCGGGGACCAAGTCACCACGAGTCATGGACAATGTCTTTGATCGAGGACAATGTCTCCCTCATCCTCAACAATGTCTCTCCGATCGAAGACGTCGTCTCGGCGATCATAGACGATGTCATGGATGAAGTGCTGACACTTGGAGGAAATCTAAGAGACGCATACAAAAGAAAATGATCAGTACTCTACTACCTATTCCTCATCAACAGCTTAACCACGAAAACAGATAACTATTCAACATTACAGTTGAACCAGAACATTTAACAAAACTTTTTTATGCCGTACTATACAATGACATGTTTTGATATTTTCATTTTATCCTTAAATTCCTCCTTTTCTTTGAACTGTTCTTACATGAACCATGTAAATAAACTTCATTAGTGAATTAAGTCTATTTTTGACAAATAATGAACAATTTGGACTGAAGATCAAATACTGAACATGAACAGTTTAATGTCAGTGTTCTGTGTTGGACAGCTGATGTAAAGCTGTTTGTGAATTACCTGGAGGCCTCTGTCCTGGTCTCAAAGAACTTCTTCATTGTACGAAGACTCTCTGTGATCGTGGACTACGTCTCTGTGATCGCGGACAATGTCTCTGAGATTATGGACAAAGTCTCTGTGATCATGAACAATGCCTCTGTGATCGCAGACAATGTCTCGGAGATCAACGACAAAGTCTCCATGAACGGGTTCATGCCGTCGAATCGAGGAACCACAGTGTCTCTACCGATTCTTGCGCAGAGCTCCGCGAAGCATGGGACAATGTCTCTCTCGTCTTTAACAAGGTTTCTGCAATCGTGGACAATGTCTCTGATCATGGACGATGTCTCCCTCATCCTCAACAATGTCTCTCCGATCATGGACCATGTCTCTGCGATCGTGGACGATGCCCCCGGGGATCGCGGACAATGTCTCTGAGATTATGGACAAAGTCTCTGCGATCATCGACAATGTCTCTGAACGCCAGCAATGCCGACTTATCGGGGACCGAGTCACCACGAGTCATGGACAATGTCTGATCACGGACGATGTCTCCCTCATCCTCAAACAATGTCTCTCCGATCACGGACCATGTCTCTGCGATTCTTGACGATGTCGTGGACGAAGTGCTGACACCTGGAGGAAATCAAAGAGAAACACACAAAGAAAAAGTGATCAATACACTACTACCTACTCCTCATCAACAGTTTAACCATGAAAACACAGAGAAATATTCAACATTACAGCTCAACTACAACATTTCACAAATCATTCTGACACCTTACTGTGACAGTTTTTGAGGCCTCACTTGATGTAAAGCTGTTAATTACCTGGAGGCCTCTGTCCTGCTCTCAAAGAACTTCTTCATTGTACGTAGACTCTCTCCCATCATGGACGACGTCTCTGCGATCGCGGACAATGTCTCTGAGATTATGGACAAAGTCTCTGCGATCATCGACAATGTCACTCTGAACGCCGGCAATGCCGACTTATCGGGGACCAAGTCACCACGAGTCATGGACAATGTCTTTGATCGAGGACAATGTCTCCCTCATCCTCAACAATGTCTCTCCGATCGAAGACGTCGTCTCGGCGATCATAGACGATGTCATGGATGAAGTGCTGACACTTGGAGGAAATCTAAGAGACGCATACAAAAGAAAATGATCAGTACTCTACTACCTATTCCTCATCAACAGCTTAACCACGAAAACAGATAACTATTCAACATTACAGTTGAACCAGAACATTTAACAAAACTTTTTTATGCCGTACTATACAATGACATGTTTTGATATTTTCATTTTATCCTTAAATTCCTCCTTTTCTTTGAACTGTTCTTACATGAACCATGTAAATAAACTTCATTAGTGAATTAAGTCTATTTTTGACAAATAATGAACAATTTGGACTGAAGATCAAATACTGAACATGAACAGTTTAATGTCAGTGTTCTGTGTTGGACAGCTGATGTAAAGCTGTTTGTGAATTACCTGGAGGCCTCTGTCCTGGTCTCAAAGAACTTCTTCATTGTACGAAGACTCTCTGTGATCGTGGACTACGTCTCTGTGATCGCGGACAATGTCTCTGAGATTATGGACAAAGTCTCTGTGATCATGAACAATGCCTCTGTGATCGCAGACAATGTCTCGGAGATCAACGACAAAGTCTCCATGAACGGGTTCATGCCGTCGAATCGAGGAACCACAGTGTCTCTACCGATTCTTGCGCAGAGCTCCGCGAAGCATGGGACAATGTCTCTCTCGTCTTTAACAAGGTTTCTGCAATCGTGGACAATGTCTCTGATCATGGACGATGTCTCCCTCATCCTCAACAATGTCTCTCCGATCATGGACCATGTCTCTGCGATCGTGGACGATGCCCCGGGGATCGCGGACAATGTCTCTGAGATTATGGACAAAGTCTCTGCGATCATCGACAATGTCTCTGAACGCCGGCAATGCCGACTTATCGGGGACCGAGTCACCACGAGTCATGGACAATGTCTCTGATCCGTGGACGATGTCTCCCTCATCCTCAACAATGTCTCTCCGATCACGGACCATGTCTCTGCGATTCTTGACGATGTCGTGGACGAAGTGCTGACACCTGGAGGAAATCAAAGAGAAACACACAAAGAAAAAGTGATCAATACACTACTACCTACTCCTCATCAACAGTTTAACCATGAAAACACAGAGAAATATTCAACATTACAGCTCAACTACAACATTTCACAAATCATTCTGACACCTTACTGTGACAGTTTTTGAGGCCTCACTTGATGTAAAGCTGTTAATTACCTGGAGGCCTCTGTCCTGCTCTCAAAGAACTTCTTCATTGTACGTAGACTCTCTCCCATCATGGACGACGTCTCTGCGATCGCGGACAATGTCTCTGAGATTATGGACAAAGTCTCTGCGATCATCGACAATGTCACTCTGAACGCCGGCAATGCCGACTTATCGGGGACCAAGTCACCACGAGTCATGGACAATGTCTTTGATCGAGGACAATGTCTCCCTCATCCTCAACAATGTCTCTCCGATCGAAGACGTCGTCTCGGCGATCATAGACGATGTCATGGATGAAGTGCTGACACTTGGAGGAAATCTAAGAGACGCATACAAAAGAAAATGATCAGTACTCTACTACCTATTCCTCATCAACAGCTTAACCACGAAAACAGATAACTATTCAACATTACAGTTGAACCAGAACATTTAACAAAACTTTTTTATGCCGTACTATACAATGACATGTTTTGATATTTTCATTTTATCCTTAAATTCCTCCTTTTCTTTGAACTGTTCTTACATGAACCATGTAAATAAACTTCATTAGTGAATTAAGTCTATTTTTGACAAATAATGAACAATTTGGACTGAAGATCAAATACTGAACATGAACAGTTTAATGTCAGTGTTCTGTGTTGGACAGCTGATGTAAAGCTGTTTGTGAATTACCTGGAGGCCTCTGTCCTGGTCTCAAAGAACTTCTTCATTGTACGAAGACTCTCTGTGATCGTGGACTACGTCTCTGTGATCGCGGACAATGTCTCTGAGATTATGGACAAAGTCTCTGTGATCATGAACAATGCCTCTGTGATCGCAGACAATGTCTCGGAGATCAACGACAAAGTCTCCATGAACGGGTTCATGCCGTCGAATCGAGGAACCACAGTGTCTCTACCGATTCTTGCGCAGAGCTCCGCGAAGCATGGGACAATGTCTCTCTCGTCTTTAACAAGGTTTCTGCAATCGTGGACAATGTCTCTGATCATGGACGATGTCTCCCTCATCCTCAACAATGTCTCTCCGATCATGGACCATGTCTCTGCGATCGTGGACGATGCCCCGGGGATCGCGGACAATGTCTCTGAGATTATGGACAAAGTCTCTGCGATCATCGACAATGTCTCTGAACGCCAGCAATGCCGACTTATCGGGGACCGAGTCACCACGAGTCATGGACAATGTCTGATCACGGACGATGTCTCCCTCATCCTCAACAATGTCTCTCCGATCACGGACCATGTCTCTGCGATTCTTGACGATGTCGTGGACGAAGTGCTGACACCTGGAGGAAATCAAAGAGAAACACACAAAGAAAAAGTGATCAATACACTACTACCTACTCCTCATCAACAGTTTAACCATGAAAACACAGAGAAATATTCAACATTACAGCTCAACTACAACATTTCACAAATCATTCTGACACCTTACTGTGACAGTTTTTGAGGCCTCACTTGATGTAAAGCTGTTAATTACCTGGAGGCCTCTGTCCTGCTCTCAAAGAACTTCTTCATTGTACGTAGACTCTCTCCCATCATGGACGACGTCTCTGCGATCGCGGACAATGTCTCTGAGATTATGGACAAAGTCTCTGCGATCATCGACAATGTCACTCTGAACGCCGGCAATGCCGACTTATCGGGGACCAAGTCACCACGAGTCATGGACAATGTCTTTGATCGAGGACAATGTCTCCCTCATCCTCAACAATGTCTCTCCGATCGAAGACGTCGTCTCGGCGATCATAGACGATGTCATGGATGAAGTGCTGACACTTGGAGGAAATCTAAGAGACGCATACAAAAGAAAATGATCAGTACTCTACTACCTATTCCTCATCAACAGCTTAACCACGAAAACAGATAACTATTCAACATTACAGTTGAACCAGAACATTTAACAAAACTTTTTTATGCCGTACTATACAATGACATGTTTTGATATTTTTCATTTTATCCTTAAATTCCTCCTTTTCTTTGAACTGTTCTTACATGAACCATGTAAATAAACTTCATTAGTGAATTAAGTCTATTTTTGACAAATAATGAACAATTTGGACTGAAGATCAAATACTGAACATGAACAGTTTAATGTCAGTGTTCTGTGTTGGACAGCTGATGTAAAGCTGTTTGTGAATTACCTGGAGGCCTCTGTCCTGGTCTCAAAGAACTTCTTCATTGTACGAAGACTCTCTGTGATCGTGGACTACGTCTCTGTGATCGCGGACAATGTCTCTGAGATTATGGACAAAGTCTCTGTGATCATGAACAATGCCTCTGTGATCGCAGACAATGTCTCGGAGATCAACGACAAAGTCTCCATGAACGGGTTCATGCCGTCGAATCGAGGAACCACAGTGTCTCTACCGATTCTTGCGCAGAGCTCCGCGAAGCATGGGACAATGTCTCTCTCGTCTTTAACAAGGTTTCTGCAATCGTGGACAATGTCTCTGATCATGGACGATGTCTCCCTCATCCTCAACAATGTCTCTCCGATCATGGACCATGTCTCTGCGATCGTGGACGATGCCCCGGGGATCGCGGACAATGTCTCTGAGATTATGGACAAAGTCTCTGCGATCATCGACAATGTCTCTGAACGCCGGCAATGCCGACTTATCGGGGACCGAGTCACCACGAGTCATGGACAATGTCTCTGATCGTGGACGATGTCTCCCTCATCCTCAACAATGTCTCTCCGATCACGGACCATGTCTCTGCGATTCTTGACGATGTCGTGGACGAAGTGCTGACACCTGGAGGAAATCAAAGAGAAACACACAAAGAAAAAGTGATCAATACACTACTACCTACTCCTCATCAACAGTTTAACCATGAAAACACAGAGAAATATTCAACATTACAGCTCAACTACAACATTTCACAAATCATTCTGACACCTTACTGTGACAGTTTTTGAGGCCTCACTTGATGTAAAGCTGTTAATTACCTGGAGGCCTCTGTCCTGCTCTCAAAGAACTTCTTCATTGTACGTAGACTCTCTCCCATCATGGACGACGTCTCTGCGATCGCGGACAATGTCTCTGAGATTATGGACAAAGTCTCTGCGATCATCGACAATGTCACTCTGAACGCCGGCAATGCCGACTTATCGGGGACCAAGTCACCACGAGTCATGGACAATGTCTTTGATCGAGGACAATGTCTCCCTCATCCTCAACAATGTCTCTCCGATCGAAGACGTCGTCTCGGCGATCATAGACGATGTCATGGATGAAGTGCTGACACTTGGAGGAAATCTAAGAGACGCATACAAAAGAAAATGATCAGTACTCTACTACCTATTCCTCATCAACAGCTTAACCACGAAAACAGATAACTATTCAACATTACAGTTGAACCAGAACATTTAACAAAACTTTTTTATGCCGTACTATACAATGACATGTTTTGATATTTTCATTTTATCCTTAAATTCCTCCTTTTCTTTGAACTGTTCTTACATGAACCATGTAAATAAACTTCATTAGTGAATTAAGTCTATTTTTGACAAATAATGAACAATTTGGACTGAAGATCAAATACTGAACATGAACAGTTTAATGTCAGTGTTCTGTGTTGGACAGCTGATGTAAAGCTGTTTGTGAATTACCTGGAGGCCTCTGTCCTGGTCTCAAAGAACTTCTTCATTGTACGAAGACTCTCTGTGATCGTGGACTACGTCTCTGTGATCGCGGACAATGTCTCTGAGATTATGGACAAAGTCTCTGTGATCATGAACAATGCCTCTGTGATCGCAGACAATGTCTCGGAGATCAACGACAAAGTCTCCATGAACGGGTTCATGCCGTCGAATCGAGGAACCACAGTGTCTCTACCGATTCTTGCGCAGAGCTCCGCGAAGCATGGGACAATGTCTCTCTCGTCTTTAACAAGGTTTCTGCAATCGTGGACAATGTCTCTGATCATGGACGATGTCTCCCTCATCCTCAACAATGTCTCTCCGATCATGGACCATGTCTCTGCGATCGTGGACGATGCCCCGGGGATCGCGGACAATGTCTCTGAGATTATGGACAAAGTCTCTGCGATCATCGACAATGTCTCTGAACGCCAGCAATGCCGACTTATCGGGGACCGAGTCACCACGAGTCATGGACAATGTCTGATCACGGACGATGTCTCCCTCATCCTCAACAATGTCTCTCCGATCACGGACCATGTCTCTGCGATTCTTGACGATGTCGTGGACGAAGTGCTGACACCTGGAGGAAATCAAAGAGAAACACACAAAGAAAAAGTGATCAATACACTACTACCTACTCCTCATCAACAGTTTAACCATGAAAACACAGAGAAATATTCAACATTACAGCTCAACTACAACATTTCACAAATCATTCTGACACCTTACTGTGACAGTTTTTGAGGCCTCACTTGATGTAAAGCTGTTAATTACCTGGAGGCCTCTGTCCTGCTCTCAAAGAACTTCTTCATTGTACGTAGACTCTCTCCCATCATGGACGACGTCTCTGCGATCGCGGACAATGTCTCTGAGATTATGGACAAAGTCTCTGCGATCATCGACAATGTCACTCTGAACGCCGGCAATGCCGACTTATCGGGGACCAAGTCACCACGAGTCATGGACAATGTCTTTGATCGAGGACAATGTCTCCCTCATCCTCAACAATGTCTCTCCGATCGAAGACGTCGTCTCGGCGATCATAGACGATGTCATGGATGAAGTGCTGACACTTGGAGGAAATCTAAGAGACGCATACAAAAGAAAATGATCAGTACTCTACTACCTATTCCTCATCAACAGCTTAACCACGAAAACAGATAACTATTCAACATTACAGTTGAACCAGAACATTTAACAAAACTTTTTTATGCCGTACTATACAATGACATGTTTTGATATTTTCATTTTATCCTTAAATTCCTCCTTTTCTTTGAACTGTTCTTACATGAACCATGTAAATAAACTTCATTAGTGAATTAAGTCTATTTTTGACAAATAATGAACAATTTGGACTGAAGATCAAATACTGAACATGAACAGTTTAATGTCAGTGTTCTGTGTTGGACAGCTGATGTAAAGCTGTTTGTGAATTACCTGGAGGCCTCTGTCCTGGTCTCAAAGAACTTCTTCATTGTACGAAGACTCTCTGTGATCGTGGACTACGTCTCTGTGATCGCGGACAATGTCTCTGAGATTATGGACAAAGTCTCTGTGATCATGAACAATGCCTCTGTGATCGCAGACAATGTCTCGGAGATCAACGACAAAGTCTCCATGAACGGGTTCATGCCGTCGAATCGAGGAACCACAGTGTCTCTACCGATTCTTGCGCAGAGCTCCGCGAAGCATGGGACAATGTCTCTCTCGTCTTTAACAAGGTTTCTGCAATCGTGGACAATGTCTCTGATCATGGACGATGTCTCCCTCATCCTCAACAATGTCTCTCCGATCATGGACCATGTCTCTGCGATCGTGGACGATGCCCCGGGGATCGCGGACAATGTCTCTGAGATTATGGACAAAGTCTCTGCGATCATCTGACAATGTCTCTGAACGCCAGCAATGCCGACTTATCGGGGACCGAGTCACCACGAGTCATGGACAATGTCTGATCACGGACGATGTCTCCCTCATCCTCAACAATGTCTCTCCGATCACGGACCATGTCTCTGCGATTCTTGACGATGTCGTGGACGAAGTGCTGACACCTGGAGGAAATCAAAGAGAAACACACAAAGAAAAAGTGATCAATACACTACTACCTACTCCTCATCAACAGTTTAACCATGAAAACACAGAGAAATATTCAACATTACAGCTCAACTACAACATTTCACAAATCATTCTGACACCTTACTGTGACAGTTTTTGAGGCCTCACTTGATGTAAAGCTGTTAATTACCTGGAGGCCTCTGTCCTGCTCTCAAAGAACTTCTTCATTGTACGTAGACTCTCTCCCATCATGGACGACGTCTCTGCGATCGCGGACAATGTCTCTGAGATTATGGACAAAGTCTCTGCGATCATCGACAATGTCACTCTGAACGCCGGCAATGCCGACTTATCGGGGACCAAGTCACCACGAGTCATGGACAATGTCTTTGATCGAGGACAATGTCTCCCTCATCCTCAACAATGTCTCTCCGATCGAAGACGTCGTCTCGGCGATCATAGACGATGTCATGGATGAAGTGCTGACACTTGGAGGAAATCTAAGAGACGCATACAAAAGAAAATGATCAGTACTCTACTACCTATTCCTCATCAACAGCTTAACCACGAAAACAGATAACTATTCAACATTACAGTTGAACCAGAACATTTAACAAAACTTTTTTATGCCGTACTATACAATGACATGTTTTGATATTTTCATTTTATCCTTAAATTCCTCCTTTTCTTTGAACTGTTCTTACATGAACCATGTAAATAAACTTCATTAGTGAATTAAGTCTATTTTTGACAAATAATGAACAATTTGGACTGAAGATCAAATACTGAACATGAACAGTTTAATGTCAGTGTTCTGTGTTGGACAGCTGATGTAAAGCTGTTTGTGAATTACCTGGAGGCCTCTGTCCTGGTCTCAAAGAACTTCTTCATTGTACGAAGACTCTCTGTGATCGTGGACTACGTCTCTGTGATCGCGGACAATGTCTCTGAGATTATGGACAAAGTCTCTGTGATCATGAACAATGCCTCTGTGATCGCAGACAATGTCTCGGAGATCAACGACAAAGTCTCCATGAACGGGTTCATGCCGTCGAATCGAGGAACCACAGTGTCTCTACCGATTCTTGCGCAGAGCTCCGCGAAGCATGGGACAATGTCTCTCTCGTCTTTAACAAGGTTTCTGCAATCGTGGACAATGTCTCTGATCATGGACGATGTCTCCCTCATCCTCAACAATGTCTCTCCGATCATGGACCATGTCTCTGCGATCGTGGACGATGCCCCGGGGATCGCGGACAATGTCTCTGAGATTATGGACAAAGTCTCTGCGATCATTGACAATGTCTCTGAACGCCAGCAATGCCGACTTATCGGGGACCGAGTCACCACGAGTCATGGACAATGTCTGATCACGGACGATGTCTCCCTCATCCTCAACAATGTCTCTCCGATCACGGACCATGTCTCTGCGATTCTTGACGATGTCGTGGACGAAGTGCTGACACCTGGAGGAAATCAAAGAGAAACACACAAAGAAAAAGTGATCAATACACTACTACCTACTCCTCATCAACAGTTTAACCATGAAAACACAGAGAAATATTCAACATTACAGCTCAACTACAACATTTCACAAATCATTCTGACACCTTACTGTGACAGTTTTTGAGGCCTCACTTGATGTAAAGCTGTTAATTACCTGGAGGCCTCTGTCCTGCTCTCAAAGAACTTCTTCATTGTACGTAGACTCTCTCCCATCATGGACGACGTCTCTGCGATCGCGGACAATGTCTCTGAGATTATGGACAAAGTCTCTGCGATCATCGACAATGTCACTCTGAACGCCGGCAATGCCGACTTATCGGGGACCAAGTCACCACGAGTCATGGACAATGTCTTTGATCGAGGACAATGTCTCCCTCATCCTCAACAATGTCTCTCCGATCGAAGACGTCGTCTCGGCGATCATAGACGATGTCATGGATGAAGTGCTGACACTTGGAGGAAATCTAAGAGACGCATACAAAAGAAAATGATCAGTACTCTACTACCTATTCCTCATCAACAGCTTAACCACGAAAACAGATAACTATTCAACATTACAGTTGAACCAGAACATTTAACAAAACTTTTTTATGCCGTACTATACAATGACATGTTTTGATATTTTCATTTTATCCTTAAATTCCTCCTTTTCTTTGAACTGTTCTTACATGAACCATGTAAATAAACTTCATTAGTGAATTAAGTCTATTTTTGACAAATAATGAACAATTTGGACTGAAGATCAAATACTGAACATGAACAGTTTAATGTCAGTGTTCTGTGTTGGACAGCTGATGTAAAGCTGTTTGTGAATTACCTGGAGGCCTCTGTCCTGGTCTCAAAGAACTTCTTCATTGTACGAAGACTCTCTGTGATCGTGGACTACGTCTCTGTGATCGCGGACAATGTCTCTGAGATTATGGACAAAGTCTCTGTGATCATGAACAATGCCTCTGTGATCGCAGACAATGTCTCGGAGATCAACGACAAAGTCTCCATGAACGGGTTCATGCCGTCGAATCGAGGAACCACAGTGTCTCTACCGATTCTTGCGCAGAGCTCCGCGAAGCATGGGACAATGTCTCTCTCGTCTTTAACAAGGTTTCTGCAATCGTGGACAATGTCTCTGATCATGGACGATGTCTCCCTCATCCTCAACAATGTCTCTCCGATCATGGACCATGTCTCTGCGATCGTGGACGATGCCCCGGGGATCGCGGACAATGTCTCTGAGATTATGGACAAAGTCTCTGCGATCATTGACAATGTCTCTGAACGCCAGCAATGCCGACTTATCGGGGACCGAGTCACCACGAGTCATGGACAATGTCTGATCACGGACGATGTCTCCCTCATCCTCAACAATGTCTCTCCGATCACGGACCATGTCTCTGCGATTCTTGACGATGTCGTGGACGAAGTGCTGACACCTGGAGGAAATCAAAGAGAAACACACAAAGAAAAAGTGATCAATACACTACTACCTACTCCTCATCAACAGTTTAACCATGAAAACACAGAGAAATATTCAACATTACAGCTCAACTACAACATTTCACAAATCATTCTGACACCTTACTGTGACAGTTTTTGAGGCCTCACTTGATGTAAAGCTGTTAATTACCTGGAGGCCTCTGTCCTGCTCTCAAAGAACTTCTTCATTGTACGTAGACTCTCTCCCATCATGGACGACGTCTCTGCGATCGCGGACAATGTCTCTGAGATTATGGACAAAGTCTCTGCCGATCATCGACAATGTCACTCTGAACGCCGGCAATGCCGACTTATCGGGGACCAAGTCACCACGAGTCATGGACAATGTCTTTGATCGAGGACAATGTCTCCCTCATCCTCAACAATGTCTCTCCGATCGAAGACGTCGTCTCGGCGATCATAGACGATGTCATGGATGAAGTGCTGACACTTGGAGGAAATCTAAGAGACGCATACAAAAGAAAATGATCAGTACTCTACTACCTATTCCTCATCAACAGCTTAACCACGAAAACAGATAACTATTCAACATTACAATTGAACCAGAACATTTAACAAAACTTTTTTATGCCGTACTATACAATGACATGTTTTGATATTTTCATTTTATCCTTAAATTCCTCCTTTTCTTTGAACTGTTCTTACATGAACCATGTAAATAAACTTCATTAGTGAATTAAGTCTATTTTTGACAAATAATGAACAATTTGGACTGAAGATCAAATACTGAACATGAACAGTTTAATCGTCAGTGTTCTGTGTTGGACAGCTGATGTAAAGCTGTTTGTGAATTACCTGGAGGCCTCTGTCCTGGTCTCAAAGAACTTCTTCATTGTACGAAGACTCTCTGTGATCGTGGACTACGTCTCTGTGATCGCGGACAATGTCTCTGAGATTATGGACAAAGTCTCTGTGATCATGAACAATGCCTCTGTGATCGCAGACAATGTCTCGGAGATCAACGACAAAGTCTCCATGAACGGGTTCATGCCGTCGAATCGAGGAACCACAGTGTCTCTACCGATTCTTGCGCAGAGCTCCGCGAAGCATGGGACAATGTCTCTCTCGTCTTTAACAAGGTTTCTGCAATCGTGGACAATGTCTCTGATCATGGACGATGTCTCCCTCATCCTCAACAATGTCTCTCCGATCATGGACCATGTCTCTGCGATCGTGGACGATGCCCCGGGGATCGCGGACAATGTCTCTGAGATTATGGACAAAGTCTCTGCGATCATTGACAATGTCTCTGAACGCCAGCAATGCCGACTTATCGGGGACCGAGTCACCACGAGTCATGGACAATGTCTGATCACGGACGATGTCTCCCTCATCCTCAACAATGTCTCTCCGATCACGGACCATGTCTCTGCGATTCTTGACGATGTCGTGGACGAAGTGCTGACACCTGGAGGAAATCAAAGAGAAACACACAAAGAAAAAGTGATCAATACACTACTACCTACTCCTCATCAACAGTTTAACCATGAAAACACAGAGAAATATTCAACATTACAGCTCAACTACAACATTTCACAAATCATTCTGACACCTTACTGTGACAGTTTTTGAGGCCTCACTTGATGTAAAGCTGTTAATTACCTGGAGGCCTCTGTCCTGCTCTCAAAGAACTTCTTCATTGTACGTAGACTCTCTCCCATCATGGACGACGTCTCTGCGATCGCGGACAATGTCTCTGAGATTATGGACAAAGTCTCTGCGATCATCGACAATGTCACTCTGAACGCCGGCAATGCCGACTTATCGGGGACCAAGTCACCACGAGTCATGGACAATGTCTTTGATCGAGGACAATGTCTCCCTCATCCTCAACAATGTCTCTCCGATCGAAGACGTCGTCTCGGCGATCATAGACGATGTCATGGATGAAGTGCTGACACTTGGAGGAAATCTAAGAGACGCATACAAAAGAAAATGATCAGTACTCTACTACCTATTCCTCATCAACAGCTTAACCACGAAAACAGATAACTATTCAACATTACAGTTGAACCAGAACATTTAACAAAACTTTTTTATGCCGTACTATACAATGACATGTTTTGATATTTTCATTTTATCCTTAAATTCCTCCTTTTCTTTGAACTGTTCTTACATGAACCATGTAAATAAACTTCATTAGTGAATTAAGTCTATTTTTGACAAATAATGAACAATTTGGACTGAAGATCAAATACTGAACATGAACAGTTTAATGTCAGTGTTCTGTGTTGGACAGCTGATGTAAAGCTGTTTGTGAATTACCTGGAGGCCTCTGTCCTGGTCTCAAAGAACTTCTTCATTGTACGAAGACTCTCTGTGATCGTGGACTACGTCTCTGTGATCGCGGACAATGTCTCTGAGATTATGGACAAAGTCTCTGTGATCATGAACAATGCCTCTGTGATCGCAGACAATGTCTCGGAGATCAACGACAAAGTCTCCATGAACGGGTTCATGCCGTCGAATCGAGGAACCACAGTGTCTCTACCGATTCTTGCGCAGAGCTCCGCGAAGCATGGGACAATGTCTCTCTCGTCTTTAACAAGGTTTCTGCAATCGTGGACAATGTCTCTGATCATGGACGATGTCTCCCTCATCCTCAACAATGTCTCTCCGATCATGGACCATGTCTCTGCGATCGTGGACGATGCCCCGGGGATCGCGGACAATGTCTCTGAGATTATGGACAAAGTCTCTGCGATCATTGACAATGTCTCTGAACGCCAGCAATGCCGACTTATCGGGGACCGAGTCACCACGAGTCATGGACAATGTCTGATCACGGACGATGTCTCCCTCATCCTCAACAATGTCTCTCCGATCACGGACCATGTCTCTGCGATTCTTGACGATGTCGTGGACGAAGTGCTGACACCTGGAGGAAATCAAAGAGAAACACACAAAGAAAAAGTGATCAATACACTACTACCTACTCCTCATCAACAGTTTAACCATGAAAACACAGAGAAATATTCAACATTACAGCTCAACTACAACATTTCACAAATCATTCTGACACCTTACTGTGACAGTTTTTGAGGCCTCACTTGATGTAAAGCTGTTAATTACCTGGAGGCCTCTGTCCTGCTCTCAAAGAACTTCTTCATTGTACGTAGACTCTCTCCCATCATGGACGACGTCTCTGCGATCGCGGACAATGTCTCTGAGATTATGGACAAAGTCTCTGCCGATCATCGACAATGTCACTCTGAACGCCAGCAATGCCGACTTATCGGGGACCGAAGTCACCACGAGTCATGGACAATGTCTCTGATCGAGGACAGATGTCTCCCTCATCCTCAACAATGTCTCTCCGATCGATGGACGACGTCTCTGGCGATCATAGGACGATGTCATGGATGAAGTGGCTGACACCTTGGAGGAAATCTAAGAGACAACATACAAAGAAAATGATCAGTACATCTACTACCTATTCCTCATTATCAACATGATACTTTAACTTTTTGGATAACAGATTACTTCTGCATTGTTTATATTACAGAATGACTGTTCCACTAATATTTAACAAAACTTTTTTATGCTGTACTATACATTCTAAATTTTGATATGTTTCACTGTTGTACTACTCTTAACACATTACCTTTGACTATTGAACTGTTACTTCTGACATGCTAATTACTGTTACATTACTTCATTAGTACAGATATTAAGTCTATTTTATTGACAAATATATTGAACAATTTTACTGACATACTGACATACTGAACATGAACAGTTTAATGTCAGTGCTCTGTGTTGGACAGCTGATGTGAAGCTGTTTGTGAATTACCTGGAGCCTCTGTCCTGTCTCAAAGAACTTCTTCATTGTACGAAGACTCTCTGTGATCGTGGACTACGTCTCTGATCGCGGACATGTCTCTGAGATTATGACAAGTCTCTGTGATCATGAACAATGCTCTGTGATCGCAGAATGTCTCGAGATCAACGACAAAGTCTCATGACGGTTCATGCCGTCGATCGAGAACCACAGTGTCTCTACCGATTCTGCGCAGAGCTCCGCGAAGCATGGACAATGTCTCTCTCGTCTTTAACAGTTTCTGCATCGTGGACAATGTCTCTGATCATGGACATGTCTCCTCATCCTCAACAATGTCTCTCGATCATGGACCATGTCTCTGCGATCGTGGACGATGCCGGGATCGCGGACAATGTCTCTGAGATTATGGACAAAGTCTCTGCGATCATCGACAATGTCTCTGAACGCCAGCAATGCCGACTTATCGGGGACCGAGTCACCACGAGTCATGGACAATGTCTCTGATCGTGGACGATGTCTCCCTCATCCTCAACAATGTCTCTCCGATCATGGACGACGTCTCTGTGATCATGGACGATGCGGTGGATGAAGTGGTGACACCTGGAGGAAATCAATGAGAAACATACAAAGGAAAATGATCAATACACTACTACCTATTCCTTATCGACACTTATAACATGAAACACAGAGAATGTTCACATTACAGCTGAACTAGAGCATTTAACAAACATGTGCCTTATTATACTAAGACATTGTCATGCCTTACTATACTGTGATATTTCACAACATTTTGATACTTCACTGTACTATCCAACTGGTTGAGGCAGATGCGCCCACCTGAGTCTGGTTCTTTTCAATATTTCTGCTCTTAAAGGAAGTTTTCTTGCCACTGTTGCCTGCTGCTGAGTACGGTCTAGACACCATACCATACTATGACATTTTTTGTCTTACTACATTATGACTTTCTTTGACAGTTTTGATGTCTTACTACTGTGATTATTTCATACTTCTTCTGATATTGCTAATTATTTTTAATACAGATTACTTATATATTACTTTTATATTGCAGATTACTTCTATTATTACACTTTTCTGACATACTGACTACTGAACATAAACAGTTTAATGTCAGTGCTCTGTGTTTGACAGTTGATGTGAAGCTGTTTGTGAATTACCTGGAGCCCTCTGTCCTGGTCTCAAAGAACTTCTTCACTGAACGAAGACTCTCTGCGACCGTGGACTACGTCCCTGTGATCGTGGACAATGTCTCTGAGATTATGGACAAAGTCTCTGGATCATCGACAATGTCTCTGAACGCCAGCAATGCCGACTTATCGGGGACCGAGTCACCACGAGTCATGGACAATGTCTCTGATCGTGGACGATGTCTCCCTCATCCTCAACAATGCCTCACCGATCATGGACCATGTCTCTGCGATCGTGGAAGACGTCTTTGCGATCGCGGACAATGTCTCTGAGATTATGGACAAAGTCTCTGCGATCATCGACAATGTCTCTGAACGCCAGCAATGCCGACTTATCGGGGACCGAGTCACCACGAGTCATGGACAATGTCTCTGATCGTGGACGATGTCTCCCTCATCCTCAACAATGTCTCTCCGATCATGGACGACGTCTCTGTGATCATGGACGATGCGGTGGATGAAGTGGTGACACCTGGAGGAAATCAATGAGAAACATACAAAGGAAAATGATCAATACACTACTACCTATTCCTTATCGACACTTTAACCATGAAAACACAGAGAAATATTCAACATTCCAACTGAACATTAGAGGTAACTAAAATGATTGTTAATTATGTGTCTATCAATTAATCACTGAAGCAATTATGTATGTTACTGTGCACAACAATAACAAACACCATCAGTTTAAATGTCTGTTTTTTGTGTTGTTTTCGTTTAATGAATAACAACCAAATTTACAAAGGTCTTAACAGCAGCTTATATGAAAAATCTTAAATAAATATGTGTAGTCTGTAACTAATCCCTCTTTCTGCTGCCATACATTCTATGTAGATGCAGCATACCAGACAGACCAAACCATAGATGACAGTGAGAGGACAGAGTACGTTCTGACGCAAACCTGTGTTAGTTCTGGTGACTAAGAAACCACTAATTCCTCTGTTGTATTATTGAATCTTCTCAGTAAACAACTGATTGCCAAAAAAGATACATTTATATATGTCATGTGTTTTTAACACTAGTGCCTGAGCTAGTGCTTTTCATCATGAACATGTTAACATACTTTATGTAACTTGCAGTCCCAACTTTGGGAATCATATCATCCCAAAATTCCTTATCAGACAAAATTCTTTCAACAAAAATGTCATTACAGATCCACATTTCTGAGATGATCCAGAGAAATGGGAGGAATGCAAGCTAAATTTCAAATGTCAGGGTCTGAATACTTATGTCAGTGTGATATTTCTTCACTTGCAAAATATATCCTCAAAAATCTCTCACAAGGAGAACCAAAATGACCAGAAAACTATGCCAGGAAAGGACACAAAACTACAAAGATACAAAAATGAACACAAAGACACAAAAGCTGATCATAAAAAGATGAAAGGTGACTAAGTAGAAACAGAAAATGTTGCCACACACTACCACAAAGACACAAAACTACCACAAACACGCTGAACAGTCACAAAATGACAAAGAACTGAGACTCAAAACTATGCAAATGACCAAAAAGACACACAAAATGCAAACTGTCACAATTAGACAGAAAATGGCCACAGAGAGTCAAAATAATCAGGAACAGAACAAGACACACAAAACTACCACACTAACACATATAATGGGGATTAGGCAAAAACCTTTGAATCACATCATCCCCAAATTTCCTGTCAGGTAAAATTCTTTCTACAAAAATGTCATTGTAGGTTCACATCACAAAGTTGCAACACTCAGGATTCACAGTGTGAAACTGCCTGGACATGGAGGCAGTAAACATGGTGTAACCTCATCTTGCTTTGCAGTGTGGGCTCTAAAATTCATAATGAAAACAGGGTTAACATGCTAAACTCATTAAATACCAAGGTTTGACCTGGAATTTAAACAGTAGCACTGAACCAAGCAACTTAAGGCAGTTGCTGCATAATTTTCACTTTCAAAGCTTAACTTGAAGCTGTAAATGTTACTACTAATACTTACTAACATGTACTCAGACAAAAAACTGACCATAAACAAATGTACACAGGCAGACAGAGACACAAAATTATGCTCAACGACCACAAAGACGCAAGACTGCCACAACAACATGCTAATCCACCATTAAACTGAATTACAAACAGTTTCCGACAAATTATCAGGAGTCAGGGACGCTTAAGTCACAGAAACACAAACATACACTCACTCACGCAATCTAAACGACGGAAAAAGGAACTGGGATCAAACGAGAACACGAGAAAGCTAACGCTAATGCTAACGCTGTTACATAGAGGTAGACAGCCGGGTAGAGACGCAAAATGATGCAGGTCGACCACAGAGTCGAAAAACTGCCACAAAGAGACAAAACAGTGAAACATAAGAAGAGGCAAAACGACCACAAAGAGACAAAACTACCACAAACACATTGAAAAGATGAAATTACCACAAAGAGTTTGCTAACGAGTTGCTAACAAGTTGCAAACAAACTAACAGGAGTCAGGGACGGCTGGGTCGCAGACACACACACAGTCACTCGCACACAATTTAAACGACGGAAAATAGAAATGAAGTCGAAAGATATCATTGAACAAAAAGGCAAGGGCTAAAGTCGAAGCCAATGTTAATGCTAACGCTAAAGCTAACGATAGCCGCTGACCAGTTAGCTTGCTAGCCTTACCTTCGCGCGGGTGAACTCAGCGTCCAGCCTCACTGCTGATGGACAAAAATAGCTCCTAGGTTTTTCAGCGATGAAGTTTCTCACAGTGCTAACAAACCGAAGCGACGACTCTAACGTTGGTTTTACTCTATATTTTCACAGTTTCATCCAACGCTGTTCCTGCGCCGCTCAGCTCTCCCCAGGGCCTCAGTCAACGACGTTTTGCGTCAAGGCCAACGCGACTGACGTCACGGCCAATGACAACACCGCGTACCAGCCGCGTGTGGTTGGTCGAATCAGCGGAAGTTGCTCGTTCGAAGTGAAGAAGAGAGAAACTGTAGTCACCGAAAGGACTCTCAACATGGCGGATTTATCTGAGGCTGTAGAGTAGAACTTCTACAGAAACCAAGTTAGACCTGATATTTGGGTCAACTTTTACTATCAGACAGATGATCTGCATCCTGAAACAATATTAAGGTCTGAACTTTTAACACTTAAAACAGAAGGAATTAGTGTGTGTGTGTGTGTAGAAGTGAGATACGAACTACTTGTACTGACCTTGACTTTTGACTGTATTTTTAGGGCAGTAGTTATCACAGCTCATATTTGTGAGAATACTTTAAAAGTGACTCCATTAATAGTTGCTGAATTTGCTACTAGCAGTTCATGTTTGCAGTGTTGCCATGGATTTCTGTGATACTGAAAAACTGAATGAGGACCTAAAATTCCCACAGTATCTTTGGCTGGTCCAGAACAATGAGTTCAATTACAGAGGACCAGTTTAGATTTCATCCTCCGCCTCTTTCTGTTAATCCCAGCCAAATGGGGCTTTAGTCTCTGCAGTACAGATTTTTTGTGAATGATTACAATGAAAAAAATTGTGTTAATGCATATTGTAAAATAACAGTTTTATTTTCAGAAACCAAATAAAATGTCTGTAAAAATACTTTATAAAAACAGATTAATGATACGTGTAGAATCTAATAAAGGTTTTTTGTTTTTGTTTTTGATCTTATAGCTCCTTCAAACAATGTAAACAAATTAACTATTAAAGACATACAACATAAAATAGGCTTAGGTGACATTTACCCACCTGAAAGAAGAAAAGAACAGAACCCAGTGACTCCAAAGCCACTGGAAGATGCCGCTAACTTCACCGTTGACTATAACTGACAGCTGCACCCTGCAAAACTCTTTGTTTTATTTGACTGAGGTTAAGAGATAAGAGAAGGATACAGGGAAGGAAAGAGACAAGAAAAAAAACACCTCAGGGAAAAAAGTTGTACTTGCTTTGTAGTAACGGAAACAGGAAGAAGGAGGAGAGGAGAGGAAGTTAAGGGAAGGAGGAAAAGAAGAAGGGTTCGCTTCTCTTTTTAAATCCTGAGCTTTTTTTCCTTAGAGTCACGCTTGAAGCCAAAAAAAAAAAAAATCTGGCTCAGCTAGAAGAGAATGGTGATAGAAAAAAAATCCCTGCAAACTCCTGCTTAATCAACTCACATAAAGGACATTTTCCACAGGCAGAAGGAATCCTTTACTTTCGCCTGTAGCTCTCTCTCACTGTGGAAGGGCAGCGAGGTCACAAACACTGCAAAACTAAACTGCCAACTTTACTTTCATTCCTCCTCCCTCCCTCCCTCAGCTGCACTGTAAAGGTTACAGTAAAAGTTTGGCAGCGGAGGAAGATTAAGTTTCAGTAAAACTTCTAAGTAGGAGGGGAGGGGGGTTGGCAAATACCGAAAAGCTGCGTAGGTACAGTCGGCCCTTGGGGAGAGAAGAGCGAGCAGGCGAGAAGGGGTGGGTGGAAAACTGAGAGGGGGCCTTAGAAAGCTGACCTGACAGCACAATTACATAGCATCATAAACCATGAAATTATTTTCCGGGCCGTGTTAGGAGAAAAGTCAACCTGAAAAGGGGGACACTAGTGGAGGGTCATACAGAGTGTAATTTAATAGTTTTCTTGAATCTTTTTGTTCCAAAAAGCCAGAGGCGTCGTTCTGTTTCAAGTCGGGTTCAGATGTTGCCGGGTATGAGGGGACGGTAATTCCCTGAGACAACTTGAGGCTTACTCGTGACATTTTCACGCTGCCTAATAATCTGTTAATAGGACTAATTTAGCCGCACTTCAGATGAACCGGTTATGGTCATTGAATCTTGGGGATTTCTTGTTTTTCTGCGTTTTAAGATGAGGGCCTTAAATAGTTTGACTCTTGGCTTCAGTGAGGGAGAGTTAAAGGGTAGGAAATATTAAAAGATGAGCCTCAGTTAGTGCATGGTCTTCATCATTTAAAAGAAGGTGGCAGCTGATGTCAGTTGGACAGAATTAAAACAAATGACAGAGGATTTTGAGGTATCACAGACAGACCTTTTTACCCACTTTCCCCACTTGGGTTATTAAACTTTCATCAGGTCTTGTCTAATCTTTTTCCAAACGGATATATACTGCAGCATTTTGGAAATGAACTTGTCAGCTCTAAAATATGGAGGTTCCCTGTTTTAAAATATACTTTAATGGATTTCAGGGAGCCAAACTGAGGCAACTGCAGACGATATCTTCATAAAGCTGGATTACTGCTGTTACTAATTAAATCTTACATACTAAAGATATCAGCAACACAGTATTCAATCATGAACCATTCATTTCCAAAAATCCACATCATTCTTTTAGATAAAACTCAACCTTTACCCTAAAATTCATAATTGAATATTGTCAAACTGATTTCCAGAAAGTTAACAACAGTATAAATATTTGTTATAATTCTGTACCTTGAGTCCTTTTGTTGGAATTGTTGTCACATTTTCACATATAGTTAAAAGCTGCTGTTCAGATCTTCCTCTCACTTTTAGGTTGAGACATTTACATTAACACAACTTTTTAAACAGACACGAGCAGCAGACATGAACATCAAAAACATGACACCTGAGGAAAAAAAAATATACATTAAACTTTCAAAACTTTTCTAGAACTTTTGGAACATAAATCATTTTCCATAAATTTTCCAGTTTTTCAGTGACGGTAGTAATCCTCTTTAATGCAGCAGCCCCGCACTGACAGAGCAGACGTAAATATGAAGTTCAGCCCAAAATGAGATGTCAACCACCTGGAAAAGAAACTGACACATTCTCTCTGAAACTGACTGCTGGTTTAAAAAGTACAGCTCTTTATGTAATACTCAGAAAGTTCCCTTTCAGTCATAAACAACATATGCAGAGGAGAAAATAAACATTAGATACATCTGACGCAGGATAAAAGCATGTACATTAATCATCAGTAAGAACTTAGATAAGAAGAAGTCCTAATAAATCACCTGTTACAGGACTTGTTTTGTTTTGCTCTAATCAATCGGTCCAATTCAGTTGGCATGGAAGCTGCAATAACATTTCATGTCATTTAAAACAACATTATAGAACTATTTACCTTAAAATAACAGCTTCAAAATCATTTTGATGGTACACTGACTTGTAATAGGGCGAATGGCATCTCTTCCACACCCACTCTGCACCATTAACGTCTGTTCTTGCTTGATGTAACTTTGGGTTGTGTGGGTACGATCTCCTGTGAGAAGTGTTTAAAGCTTTATGGCACTATAACACAACTTAATGCACCGGCGTCCTGTAGTTACCACTGCTGCAGAGGCTGCGGTTCTTATTCCTGTACATTTACCTGAAACAACCCGTGCAGCTGCTTCAATCTCGTCCATACGTGACAGTATTAATAATGTCCTGATTATTTATCCCTTCCATTTTTTATAAGTCTCATTTTCTAATAAACAATGAGAATAATTAAAAGATGCTATAGTCACCACAATGCTTTAACAATTGTCTGAAAATCCCCAAGTATCTAACAGAGAGATCAGATTTTGTCTCTTGGCTGATGTTCAAACAACAATACAGCTAACACTCAGAACCTTTAAGGAATTGTTTGCCCTGACAAGAAAAATCATTGCGTGTAAAGAGTTACCATTCATCATCTGACGTAAGTGCTGCCTCAGTTTCAGATTTCCTCCCACTCTGATGGGTGACTCATTTTTCTATAGAATCACCTCACACACATCCAGAGATACCTGATCTCTCTGGAAACAATACCATCAGAAAACTGTAACACTGTTCTGGTGTTAAATGATCCAGCAGGACCAGTGAAAGACTTATCTGATCAAAAGCATTGTCATGATGGTAGATGGTGTCATGTTATGTATAGACCTGACACTGTTGTCAGTCATGAACAGTTCAGGCTGAGTTCAGTCCTCCACAAAAGTGAGGATGAATAAGTAAACAAACTGAGTGGCTGACACAATAAAACCTTGAAGGGATTTTTAAGAACCCCAAAGAGGCGATAGAATTAGGTTGATATCAACACTGAGCACATAAAAGAGTGAGATTATTGTCACAAAATCATCAAACTACATGGATTAAAATATGATGATTAATGACGGATGCAGTTAGATTGTGTCTTATTGAAACTCTGACAATTCTAAATCAAGTCTCAAGACACTCAAGACCAGAGTAAGTCCAGAGTCATTCCACTCTCATAAGTCTCATGCCCAAATCAACAAAACAAGTCCAAGTGAGGTTGGATCCAAGACAACTGCAGCAGTTTCTGATAAAAGTCTAGAAATAAGCACTTCAAGACGAGTCAAAGTTTGTAAGTATAAAGTTCTTTTTTGGGCAATTGATTTGAATGTCAGTATATCTTTCCCATCTTTCCCAGGATTCCAGTATTGGTTCACTGGCCTCTTCAGGTGCTGTGCTAGCATCCCCAGCAGGACCTCAAACTGTCCCACGACATCCTAAAATATAAACCTTCTATAATACCCTTAGAACCCAAGTGACCTCCAGAACCCTAAAGGCAGACTAGAATCCTCCCGAAGGACTAGTAAGTCCTCTAATAGGACCATTAAAACCTCCAAAAGACCCCTATTCCTGCAGTACCTCTAGAACCTCCTCAGTGACCGCTACAAAGTCTTAAATGACCTCCAGTACCTCCTAAAGGACCACTGGAACCTTCTAAAAGACCATCTGCAGAACCTCCTCAGTGACCTCTTAAACCTGATAAACAAACCCCAGGACCTTCTAAAGGACCTTTAGAACCTTCCCACTGACCAGTAAAAACGATCCTGAGAACCTCCTTGAAAACCACTAGAACCTAGAAAGTAAAGTAAAATCTAACATAAAGATTGTTAGTAAGCCTGTTTTTTTGTCTGTAGATTGTAATTCAGTGCAGCAGTGTATTTGTTCTGGAGAAAGAGGATAGCAGATGAGTGTTTGGGACAGGAAATGTAAAATTCATGTATTATACAAGTACCTCCTAAATGGCAGCAAAAGTTCCTGACAGTTTTCTCTCAAGAGATGTTCACAAAGCTGCTGAGAGCAACTTTTAGTAAAGAACAAAGAGAACTCCTAAGCGAGAAGCAGGTGCAGGATTGAGAGCCCATTTTTAGTTTAATGAATAATTCTGTCAGATGGCCGAGATTAAAACTGCTGCAAACTATGTGGCTGGTGTCCAAGTAGTAGAGCGTTGTGCGAACGGGTCATCTCCATTGGACTGGTCTAATTTGGTGGTGGTTCTTATTAAATAGCTGCCATCAGTGTGGCTTTGAAGGTTAATTATCATCCGATTTTACAAATAGAAACACAATCTGCAGGTGCTGATTGATTGTTAATAGGAGGCCTCTCAAGTTCCCCTAACTCCTCTCAGCTCAAAAGCTACCTTTAATGCTAAAATGCTCAGACTATAAGACCAGAAACTCTAGAGTTTTAACTTTAGGACAAACATGGCTCTTACTTTTTATAGTTTCTCCAAACTCTGCCAATTAGGAACTATTTTTATCCTCAGGATGTTTTGTGACTATGACCCCTGTATTTTAGTTTTTAGTTTAGTTTTTATGCAATCCTTCCACCAAAACCTTGCATGCAAAGTCGGGGCTAATTACAATATTTTAAAGTCCTGGCCAAAATGTATAATATGAAATAAGATGCAGAAAATTGGACTCCTGTCTCCAAGGCAGGCTGTAATTATATGGACATCATGATTATTAATTCAACATCCAACGTTTTTCCCAACACAAATAACAGCCTTGATGTGCAAAGGCCTTCACATGGGTGAACATTTCTTTAGTAAACACTTAAAGAAGGAGGAAACATTTCTTATCCATTTAGTGAAATCTTTACTGTAGCAGCAAATTCACACAACAATATACAGATGTAACATCATGAGTTATAGCAGCAGAGGCAATCAAAAGATGCCTCATTAAATACTGTTGTGTGGACACAGTGAAAAGGCCACAATCTCTTCCACCTCCAAAAATATCATTGCTCCAACACAAAAATCATAAAATCTTAAATACAAAATAGATCTATTCTCTGATTGGGCTCCCCTTTCATTTGGAAAATATAACATTGCCAAGAATGCATTTACATCTCACCTCTGTGGCAGGTGACAGGACATGATAAAGTATAATACAGTCTCCTTAAATTAATTATAGAGAACAAGCTCTATGAGAAAAAGCCCAAAGCAAATAAACAGCAAAAACAAAAACTAATCCAACCATCATGTTCCTCCATGAATATATACTACTAAAATTAAAATATCACTGTTTTGGATTCAATAACATCTCTTCAAACATTGGCACATAACCTGGGATCACTTTGTTCAAAGGCAACAACATTATAATACTTTGGCTTCAGAGAAGCAGACATCATGTGTCTGTCCACTTATCACCTAAGGCATTAATAAATACTGAATCTGAACCAGAAATTACAGAAAATTCTTTTCCAGATACTGATACTGATGATTGATCTCACGCTACCTGACTGATAGATGCTTGTTTTTTAGTTCATGTTGCCGCTGAGAGACAGTACAGTACAGAAACATAGTTTTGAGACAGAATTAGGCGGCAGGAAGTACTTAAAGTCGTATACTGGTAAGTGTTATGGAGAGTGCAAGTTCAAGGATGGTAACGTTTTGCTACATTAATCGTCCCTCAAAACCATCCTGAGGAGACACAGTTGTTAAAAATCAAAAGACTTATCCTGCAGAAAAACCTCTACAGATTTTGTCCCCTGAAGAGTACTTCACAGGAAACACTGATTTGGTATCTTGCCAGAACAAAAGACATGTCTTTGTTAGTATAATCCCCTTTTCAGCAGCATTTAAATGACAGTATTTCACAATGAACCTGGTCCTAACGGCACATTAAAAATGGAGTCATTCACAACATTAAAACCACTGAAGGATTACGTGAATAAACATTGATCCAATGTTCTGCTGGGAAACCTTGGATCTTGACATTTGTCTGGATGTTACTTTGACATGTACCACCCACCTAAACATTGCTGTAGACCAAGCACTCCCCAATGGCTGTGGCCTCCCCCAGCAGGACAATGCTCCCACCACACCACAAAACTGCTCAGAAAGGTCTTGAGGAACACAACAAAAGCCCAAAGCTTTGACCTGGCCTCCAGACTCCCCAGATCCCAGTCATACTCAGCAGTTTTTGCGGTGTGGGGGAGGCCCCTGTCATTGGGGAGTGGTGTTGCCATTGGGGGTGTACGTGTTCTGCAACAATGCTTAGGTTGGTGGCACGTGCCAGGACCCAAGGTTTCCCAGCAGAACACTGTATTGAACCGAGATGATCAATGTTAGTCACTTCATCTGTTTAATGTTGTGGCTGATCAGTGTACAGGACATTTCAACAGTTATTTGTAAACTAATTATCTGAATCTTAACCCAGTTTTAACCTAACTGTCTTCTGATCAGCAGCTTAACAAACCTGTGCTCCTGGACCACCTCCTCCTTCAATTCTGCAGGATTTTCACCACCATCTGCCTCTGACCTCTGTCAGTATCTAAGACATGCACCCTCAGTTTAGTGTGACTTTTTCTGTCCCATTTATTCCTCATGGGAGTTCCTCATTCCTCTTTGCATCACAGCACTGATCTGCAGCTGCAGCCATTTTGTGTCCCTGTTAGTAAACATCTGATACAGGTAAGGATTCAAAATAGTCCATACTAGGAGGGGATAATAATCCACTGCTAGAATCCATCATCGTAATCTCCATCACAGCCGTAATCTGGAGAGTGAGACAAACAGAGAAGAGTTAAAACATCGACGAAGTGTGGACAGACTTTAGATTTTCACAGGAGAAATTTATGATGATTATGAATTGATTGGTTTTTCTGGTTCGTGCTCAGATATTTTATGATTTAAATTTCAATTTCTGCAAATTTTAGACGTTTAGAAGTTCTAGCAAAACAACATTGAATGTGCTGTTGTTTTACAATTTTTAACAGCCTAGGGCAAAATATATTATTAACAAAATTAAAACTAGTAGATCTTTGACATCTCTAGGAAGCAGTCAGCTGCTGATGGGTGAAGTCACAATTAGCTACTCTGCTGTGTAGCTCCACAACACCACCTTCTTGATTATTAAATATGTGTCAACTTTGGCCAGTCTCAAATTAAGATTAAAACTCTCACTCTCACCACTTGTCATGTTCCTTTGATTCATCTTCTCTGCTGCACTTTATCTGGGCGCAATTACTGTTGTTTTTTTCTACTATTAGCTCAATTATTTTTGTCTGTCTTATTTATTTTTGTTCTATTTTGATTTTTTGTATTTTTTTGTGCGTGTGTTTCTCAGTCTCTGAACTGCCTCTGAAATACAGATCTTATAAAGTGCTCTAACTCTGGTGCATTGTTTGTTAAACTACCTTAATTCATGAATAATGTGAATCATAAAAATAAGTTTTTGTTAAAAATGAGCAAGAAAAAGTAAAGTATTGAACAAGGTAGCGATTTGGTGTCAGTACCAAACCTCAAGTCTTCTTTTGGTGACCTTGCAGCTAAAAGGTTTCCAGTTTCATTCTGACACTGAGAAAATCTGGGTGAGATTC
>NW_026117048.1:0-34173 GCF_001640805.2 Lates calcarifer
TGTTAAGAGGCGACGGTGAGTTACAGGGTGTCCACATGTACGGACTCAAAAGCTAGAAAAACAATAGAGAACAAGAATCACATTGCATTCTGGGTAGTTGCCGCCATTTTGTTGTTCACGCAGAACCAAAACAAAGACAGACAGTGACACATGGACGAAGACCCTAAAGAAGAGACCTGAGCTCTTGGTCCTGCTTTCAAGTCAGAAACCAGAAAAGCAAAAGCCTAGTCTACTTGCACTTGTGTGAACAAAGGGCCCATAATGCATTGCGTTGCTGACGTGAACAGACCCTGCTAGCTACATGATAGCAGGCAGCAGGTGATGGCATTTCAAGTGTTTGAAGTTGCTGTTCCGAATGTTTTCGTTGTGTTGTTCCTCCACAGCTTACGTCGGACTTACAGGTGGGTTTTTGAACTTTGAACAGAGCCAGGTGAGCTTTGTCTCTCTGTTTACAGTCTTTATGCTAAGCTAAGCTAAGCTAAGTTAAGCTAAGCATCTCCTGGCCTCTCCCTGAAGCTCAAACTGTTCCTTTAAGCAGCGTGTGACAGTGATATGACCCATTAACACACACACATGCAATCAGACAGCTTGGCAAAAACATCCCAAACAAAACACACACACACACACAGAATTACAAAACTTTTTTCCCTCTCACACACACACACAGAATATAAGAGAAGTATTCCCCAATCCTCTTCCTCATATCTTCTCACACACACTGTGACTAAACTAATCCCCTCTCCACACACACACACTCCTGTATCTACACCACTCTTCATTACTCAGCGTCTGCTGCAGGCTGACAGCTCTCTGAGTCTGCGGCTCCGCGTTGCTGAAACATCGTCAGCTGAGCAGACGGTCTCGCCGCCGGTAACCAGCTGCTCGCCATCGTACTGCTCGAGCTCTGGCTCTGTGCCCGACAGCCTGTCAACCCTCAGCAGAGCGTTGTGTCTTTTTCTGCAAGGTGTTTGTGCTGTGTTGTGTGTTTTTTTTTTGAAGATGTTTAAAATAAAATTGTCAGCGTCAGGTCCGGGGCCCCCCTCAGGCTCCCTCCTGGGGCCCCCAGACGAATGAGGAATGATTCAGCTTTAGAGCCTGACATATATATATATACACACATAGAGAGGGCCAATGTTTTCAGCTGACACTGGCTCAAAATATCCCACAAACAGAGAGGAAAGAAGCATGTCTCACCCCAATAAAGCTGCAACAATTAGTAGATTAATAATTTAGTTGAATCAGCAGCTGTTTTGATCATTAATTAATCCTCTCAAATTAAATGATTTGCTGCTTTTCGTCCTGAGTATTTGGGGGATTTGGACTTTGTCAGTTGGCATTTTAAAGACATCACCTGCTGGTTTTGGCATTTTTCCAGACTAAATGATTAATCTACTAATTATTTTCTTGGTTAATCAGTGACTGAAAATGATCATTAGTTGCAGCCCAGGACAAAATCTACCCTTTGCTTTTCAAGTGAATTACAGCAATTTCTCCAAACAGTGCAGCCTTCCTGTTGAACTGTCATTATCCAGATGAGAGAAGCTCTGAATTTAAATGAGCTCTTCTGGGGTGTTTTAAAAGAAAAGTTAAACGTTTTAGCATCTACACTTATTTCTTCAGAGAAGAAGTGTGAATGCAAGAGAAGATTGATACCACTCTCATGTCTGTGTGATTCGAGAGGCGGTTACATTAGCTTAGCATAAATATGAGGCAGGGTGGAAACAGACTCCGTACAAAGCCTCGCAGCACCTTTAAAATATGTTGTGTCTTTTTGTTTTGTTTGGACTTTTAGGAAAAAGTGTTGAACGAGACAAGGTGAGCACATCCTGAGTCAGCGCTGTAAACTGCAGTGGGTCCACACAGACTGAAAACATTCACGTCACAGTTTACGAGACTGTTGCGAATCATCTACCTGACTTTTTTAACCTATTAGTCTTTTTTGTGATTTGATTTCCATTTTACACATCACGCAGCTCAAACCAAACTATGTACAACAAATAAACACTTTACACAAACAAACATTTACGCATTACTTAGAAAAGGCGCAACAGCAAAAATCAACCTTAGGATTCTGATAATCAATACTGGATCATTCAAATAAAAATCACAATAAATCAGAAAACTATTTACAATATTTTTATCCAGCCCTGTCGTTAAATTTCTTCAGCTGCTGTTTCCAAGGTCAAAACTGAATTTTGTATTTATATTCTAATGTGTATTTATTATATTCTTATAGTTCATCTCTCAAAGCTTTATTCTCAATTCAGATCTTTAGGACAGAGTGTCCACGCTGGTATTTGCACGTGTTCAGATCAGATTTGTGTGTCCAGACATCACTAACATATCTGGATGGGTTGCTGTGGTAACGACGCAGGCGTAGCTACGTTGGCGACGCAGCTTTCCGATGCGGAAGAATAAAAACCGGAGGGTCCCTCATCTCGTTTCTCCTCAAAGACCGTTCTAACCATCTGTTCTCGTTTTCCTCCATAGAGCTAAACAAGTCTATCTCAAAAGCAGTGAAGAAAAAAACAAGCAGCTGTGACTTTAAGAAGCAGAAATGAGAGGAGCTCTTTGAACAAACAGGATAAAAAGATTCAAGGTAAATCTCTGAAAATGTTGAAAAGCCTTTAATTACTCTGCTGTTGCATCAGATGAGGTTTAAAACACCAACGTGTTGCTGCACAGCGGATTCAGAGGAGAACCTCTGCACGCGACATGAAACAAGATTAAATCAAATGTTTAAATCCACATTATCTAAAACATGCTGAATATGAAGAAGATATGAGGACATTTTCCTGCAGCTTCTATAAAATCCACATCACTGCCTGAAAGCTAAAAAAAGTTCTCTGAAGTCGTCTTTATCATTTTGTCTTGATGCTCAACAACTCAAAACAAAAACTTCTGGCTTATCAGAAGAAGAAAGAGACAAAACACACACACTTCCTGTTTCTAAAAACAGAAAACCTCCATCATGAAGATCTCACAGCTCAAAACAGATTTAAACTTATTTCACTTGTCACCATGAAAAAGAACAAACAGCTGTTTAAATGTGCAGCAGATGCTCTTACAGACTTTAATGTTGGTGTGTGGCGCCCCCTGCTGGTCACTCACCTTTCTGCAGCGTCTGAGCTCGGGACTCCCTCCCTGTGAAGTGCACATCTCCAAAGGAGGGATGTTTAGCTCCAGCTGGAGACACAGAGGAGAGACGCCATTAAAAGGGGGATGAGACAGGAATAAACCTACAAATCTGTAGCAATAAGAACAGTTTGATGTCTTATACACATCAGAGAAACTATTTATTTGTAGGAGAATGACATTTTTGTGCAGTTACCTCCCAAACTTGTTAACCTGAATTCAACAGAAAATAAAAGTAACTCAGCATTTATTTTCAATATTAATTAATTTTCCAATTAAATGATATTTTACTCTATAAATCAACTGTTTAGCCTTTAAAAAGGAAAAAAAAGTTAAATATCCACTACCATTTTACACACAAAAACCAAAAATATTTAATTGACTTTTTAAAAAAAGCAAATCAGCACTTTTCAGAAGTTGCTTGAAAAAATAACATCAATAGTTGCAGATTAATTTTCTTAACCAGTTGTTAAAGCTACAAAAAGTAGATTCTTCTCCCTTGTGTCATTTCTTCAAACCTTTAATATGAAATAATTTATTAATTTTTTATCTTTACCTTTCAGCCTTTTAAAGTTACTCTGGTTTTATCTCATATCTACCCTACAAAAGACCAAAATACCCTGAACATGCACCACACGAATGAATTGAATTGAATGAATGAACTGCATTGTAATACAACAGCACCATCTACTGGACAGTTAATGAACTACACCACAGAAAATAAAATCAGAGCAGCAGAAGTCACCTTGTGCAGACTCAGCAGGAGTAAAAAGTCATGCAGACTAAAGGTCAGAGATAATCTGGAGGTAAATGTTACACACAGAGATAAGCAGCTGTGTAACAACACACACACACTAACTCAGAAAACCATTATATAAGAAGCACGCTGTTCCTGAACACCAAACATCCAACAAGAGGAAACTCACCATTTTGTTTTGGTTTTATGATTCAGTGACTTTATGAATCATCACGTGAAACTGAGACCATTCACTTTCTGAAGGACTTCAAATGTACCAGGATTTTATTGCTTCAGAAAGCAACTCAAAAAACATACATTTCTTATTTCGGAAAAGTAAAAAAGAAAAACAGAACATACACTTTCAAATATGGTTTGCATTTTTTATTCATGTTTCTTTTTACCTCCACCATGGAGGTGATGTTTTTCAGTCTGTTTGTGTCTCATATTGAAGCAATTTGTACCAAATTTGGTGGAATGAAGGGATTTGGACCAAAGAAGAGCCCATCCAATTTTGGTGCAGATCCTGGAATTTTTCTTTAAACTTGACGTCAACTTTCTATCTAGGTCACTTCTCACTCAACTGTCATACAATCCAAACAGAATACATGTTTTTGATGACAGTCAAAATGTGTGAAGCATGGTCCAGATATTAAAAAACACCCAGAAATACTTCAGGACAGCATCCATACCAAGCAACAAAGACAGCCGACTGTGTTTGCTGCTAACAAATACCTGAGTTATAGACAGTCTCTAGTTTCTTCTAGCCATCATAAACTAATGAAACCACAACAAATAATGATCTTCTAAGAAGCAGGCTCCTGACTGGTTCGGATTCACATCAAGGAATGAGTAAACAGTTTAAATTCAGAACAATAAATGTCCTCTACAGTGGAGTTCTAAATGCAGCTCTAAATTTAACTCACATCAAGAAAAACAACAAAAGTTTAACACTTTATTGTGGCAGCAATTTTTCTTTTGCAGCTTCAAGTAAACCGCATGTTTTCTGGTGTAATTTCATATTAGTAGCTTCTCTGTTAATGAGCTGATGCTCCATTTAAACTCAGCTACAGTGGAGGAGAGTTAAGACAGAAATGATTGTACAGCTCCACAAAAGACAAACATCCACACTCAACATGTTAATGTGAACAAAATATTCTGGTCTTTGCCCTTACTCCAAAAGAAAGTATTCCTACTGAGCTGTTTACATGGCTGGTAAAAATGAATATTCCTGTTTAAATACAGCAGTGCGTAGACTTCTCCTAAAACCTGATATGAGCAGATGCAGTTTTCTTTCCACAGGTGAATCATCCTCACCTTCTGCAGAGACGAATTGCCCGACAGCCAGCGACCCTCCGCCTCCCGTCTCTACGAACTCCACCTCGGACACGATGATGTTGTCCTCCAGCACGGAGCCGCAGCCCATACAGACCGCATCGCCACGCGCCTGGTCCACATCGATGTCCGAGCTGCCGCAGTTCTTACACACCTTGGAGCTCATGGCGTCGCTCGGGAAGCCTCGAGGCCTGGCGTGAAAAGATGGAAATCAAAACCTCAGCATTTACACAGAGAGGCTGTGTGTGTATTACTGTGTATTTCTGTGACACTTTTATTAGCACGTTCCTATGGAAAATGATCTTACACCTTTTACACTGGTACTTCCTCTGAGGGTTTGGGGGTTTTAGAGAGGAGACTACAGAGCAGATGCTACATTGAGTCGCTATCGGAAAGTAACGAGACAGGCTGGAGCTAGCTGGTTAGCATGCTAACTTCAGTAGAAGATAGAAGTTAACATTGCCTTAGAAGTTAACATACCTTTTTGTCATTATTTCTGACACTTTATAAAACAAAAATATATCAGTTAATCAGGAAAACATGCAGCAGATTAGTCTATAATGATTATTAGTTGCAGACCTTTAGAAAATACACACTGACAAAACAACGGTTTACAAAGAAACTCTAAGAATGAAAGTGCAAAGTGCTGAGTGCCTAAGTGTTTATGTACATATCGCACCGCTCTCTTCTGCATTAAGATTTAGCATTAGCGTCGAGCAGCTTGATAGGTTAGAACAAATGAAGCTTTAAGCATGCACAGAAATAATCCAAGAATTACATCACAGGAATAGAGAGGTCAGATTTTATTATTATAATTGTTTTTCTACCTCAGATTTGTGAAATTATCCACATGTTCTGACCATAAAGAAAAGTTTAAAACCACAGTTAACAATCTGGATTCTTCAACTTTCACTCAGGAGCAAAAACCAACCTTTAAACCTAAAAGAAATAATGATTTGACCTTTATCCAGTTAATTATATAATATCAATATCAACTGATGTGGCTGTTTTTATTGTCATAAGAGTTTTCCAGCTCTAACCTGTTTAAGCATCTTGATGTAAATAGATTGCCCTACAGGTGCCCACATGGACAATTTTCTTTGCTGAAAAAAGATAACCTGTGCACAGGTGCTCAATAAGCGGCCCAACAACAAATGTTTGCCCCTGAGGCCCCCCCGTGTGTTTACCCGGCCCTGACCATGTGTGTGTGTGAAGACCTGCTGAACTCGTTTACATGGCTGTAGGGGGACATTAACTTCGGTTAAAGGGTGTCTCTTCCAACACAGGTTTTTTTTCCATTAGCAGTTATCATCATCATCACGTGCAGTAGATGCAGCCTCCTGCAGTGATTGTGCAGAACTTCACCGGCTAGCTACGTGGCACTGCTCAGCACCCGGCGGCTAACTCAGCGTTTTCCTCCTCTCTGTCTACATGTTGAGTCCTTCGCGGGGTTAAACTGACTCTGAAAGCTCTGAATTGTCGCACTTCTTCCCCCTCTACATTAAGTTAATTTACACATTGTGTGTGTTTTGAGCAGTTAGCCGGTTGAGCAGCTGCTGTCTCACATGGAGCTGTTGACAGCTGACTGGAAAAGCTAACGGAGCGCTGCTAACCGGCAAAACCGACTCCAACAAACAACTTTAACACACAACTACAGGCTGTAATGAGGCTAAGTTTAATTAGACAGACTCCTAGGAGGTTTAACACACACGTAATGAGAGCATGTGTTGACAGTGGACGTACCTTCAGCCCGGTGGAGTCCGACAGTAGCCGCCTGCAGCCACGCTGAGTCGCGTGTCAGCCTCCTCGCCGCACACCTGTGCGTGTTTCCTGCGGTAACTCTGATTTTCCAGGTGTTCCTCGGTGACTGACAGACTTATTTCATTGTGTCTGTGCTGTGTGCAGAGGAAACAGCAGCGTGACAGCCCTCACAGGTTCGCTAAATGCTGTAATAGCGGCGCAATCCTCCGCACAACACACCCAACATGTGCGTTTGATGCTAGGGAGACCCGGGCGAGACCAACGCAGCCCGGAGGGGTGGAGCGGTGTCAGGATAATGATTAATTTAAATCATCTTTGACTGTGGGTGAGTTTTGCGGAAACATAAGGTGGTAATGTGTTTAAGTTTAATGCTGGATGTTATAAAAATGTTTAAAAATCGGCATGTTAGTATGTAAGGAGTTAACACCGGCAGAGGAATCCCCTGCGTAGGTAATGGCGCTTCTTACGTCCCTGCTTTTAAATGGACAGGAGAGTGGAATAGAAATGGGGAGAAAAATAAAATAAAATGTTACATATTTGTCTTTCTCTCACTTTATTTCACTCCCTGTGCTTGTGTTCCACTTATTTGTTGCATAAACTGTGTTGTTACCCACAGGAAAATCTACACAGTCATTCTCAACTAGGATTACTCAGTGTTTATTCATTTAAATATTTAAATCACTCCCTGATTAATACTTTCATAAAGAACAAACTATATTTTTTGTTTTTTAATACATATTTTGTTCAAATTTTAAGTGAAAAGAAGTACATCCAGCCCCTGAAACAAAGAGGCATTAAATAATGAGCCGCTCCAAACGTGTTATGCATCGTTTCTTTTTATTTCACTCTTCACAGACAAAGTGTTGCTGCTGGAGAAGCTACAGGATGGAAATTATGAGTCTGCAATACAGGACTGATTACAATAAGATGACCAATCAGTACGGATCACTGATCCTATCTTCCATCTGTTTGCTTCTGATTTACAGTGAATAAAATGCTCCAAGATTATTTTTCCTTCTAGCATAGAGAAGCTACAAAATGTTTCTATTTAAATGTCAAAGGTGGAAGTATTTAGTAAATTCACTATAGTAAAAGTAGAAATATTACACTATAAAAATATTCTATTACAAATAATCCATCAGTTACCTGGTTTTCATGGCTCCACACAAAGTCAAAATAACAATAATAACGACATAACTATCATCTAAAACAATAGTGTCCATCAAAAAAGCTAAACAAACCCAATTTAAAGATCAGAAAACAAGAGAAATCATTTTAACACACATGAAAAGTTCAATGAAAGATTAAAAAGTAAACTGTTAATCTACAAAAGTACAAATAGGAAAAATAGTGAGAACTAAAATAAAAATAAACAAACCTTTGGAATAATGTGTTAATGATCCACTGTCACAGAGACCTTCAGTGGTGAGATCTTCACTGGGAATTTATCGTCATCCCAAGTGTAAAAGTATGGGAACAGTTTCTCAGTGAAAGTGTGTGTGAAGGTGTATATGTGTGTGTTAGTATCAGGATCAGAGAACGACAACTTTCCTCTGTTCCAGTTCAGATTCACTCTGATCCTCTGGAGCTTCTTCTTCTGCTGGAGGTCAATGACTGGAGCTGGTGGTGACCATGCTGAGTATTTACCTTCATAGAACCCTATTCTCCATAATCCAGACCGTATGTCTCCCTTCCTGTGGACAGACTCTGCTGACACACCCAGTGACCAGTTTGTGTTCTCTACAACCTCGACATCCCAGCTGTGAGTCCCTGAGTTAAACCCCTCAGAGCCCAGGACAAAGCGGTACGGATCAAATCTCTCTGGATTGTCAGGAAGCTGTTGTTTCTCTCCTGGGCTCAGACCGCTCATATCTTCAGACAGGATCAGTCCTGAATGAGCAGTGTTTGGGTCCAGAACCACAGGACTGTAGGAGACCATGTCCTTCATCTTGTTCCAGATGTTGAAGGTCAGGTTGCCCAGGTGTTTGGCCTGGTCTATCAGAGCTCCTGAGAGCAGCTGGTGATCCTCCAGCAGGGGGCGCTGCTGGACTCTTTCCACTGCAGCCTTGTAGTTGTTGAGGAATGAGACGTCTTCAGCTCTCAGCTCGTCCTCTGTGGCTCTGACTGTGTGTGAAAGAGCTGCTATCTCTCTGCTCAGAGCCTCCATCTTCTCCTTCATCATCTGACTCTTCTGCTCCTCTTCCTCCCTCAGTGCAGCCATCCTGGCCTCCTCTTCCTCTTCTAGAAACTGGTGAAGCTTCTTAAACTGCTCCTTAATCTGCCTCTCTGTGTGTCGGGCCTGGACTTTAAAGTGTTCTGCTATTTTATAAAGCTTCACTTCAACTTGTAAAAAATCCTTGCACTTCTTCAGAGTTTCCTGAAGTTCTTTCCTGTACTGTCGTGCAGCTTCGTCAATGGGTCTGAATCTGTGGTTGGTGTGTCTTTCTGAATCTCTGCAGACGACACACACTGGCTGTTGATGGTCCAGACAGAAGAGTTTGAGTTTCTCAGAGTGCAGACTGCAGAGATCCTCTGAAGATCTCTGATCTCTCTCCAGTAAGAAGGACTCACACAGCTTCTTTAACACCAGACTAACAGGTGGATCTTCTCTTGAAGATCTTCTCTTACAAACTGGACACTCTTGTGTTGGTTTCTCTCTCCACCATCTCTTCAGACAGTCTTTACAGAAGCTGTGGCTACATGACAGAACAACAGGATCTCTAAACACTTCACAACAGATCGGACAGCAGAGATCCTCCTCTGATCTGGAAGCCATTTAGTCTGAATGAAGCTAAAAACACAGCAGACAGAAAGAACAGTCAGTCATGGCTCCCCTCCCTCCTCTACTAACTTCACTGAGATTTACTCTGAATTTTGTCGTACTCACCTTCAGTGTGTGGAGAGTCAGCAGGTTGAAGCAGCAGTGTTGTAGTTTTTCTCTTTTCTCTCCTGTAGCTGGACTCACTCAGAGGACGTTCTTTGTTTAGTCTGAACGTGAGTCTGATCGCTTGAGTTTAAGTTCATGTAGCTTTCCACAGTGAAAGTAACAAACTGTTTCCTGATTTGTCTGAAGCGAGTCACGTGAGGGGCGGAGCTTGAATGCGGCCGAATGGCGCAGCAGTTCAAATCTGTAGGTCGAACATAGCAGGATAGTGTAAATGAGTGAAATCCCCGGATGATTCCATAAAAGGTTTATCATGGAATGGTGAGGAGAACGTTATGACGTTTTTGTTAGCGGAGGTTAGCAGTAGTGTTCCCACGCACGTTAGCTAACACTAGCGAGTAAGTTTTGTACTTTGCATAGTCTTTCACCGTCCATGACCGCGAGTGTTATTTTAAAAAGTTAACGTTACCAGCAGGAGCAGACTGTCTGAGCAGGGGTCTGTACTACGAAGCAGGATTTGAGGTTAGCGAGGTAACCTCCGGTCTAGCTCTGGGGTTTACGGCGGTAGTTCACTTCTTAGCAGTGTAAATCACCATGGTCACTTAACGCTGAACGGCTAAACTGCTCCGGGGCGGGTTAACGCCAGAGGATCGGATCAGAATCTGGCAACAGCCCAACTATTGACCAATCAGGTCGCTGGAAAACTAGAGTCATCATTTCTACAGGAACCCGATGAGGACAAAACAGTTTACAATAAAATAACAAATCAATAAAGACACGAGGAGGCTCTGCGAACAGAACTGGAAATAAAAACTAAATTATCCATAAACTGTTAAATATTTCCCATCATTATAAATGAACATTTGGAAGATTGGAACCATTGGTTTGATGGTTTTAATGCCTCCACACAATGTCAAAAAAGTACATTCAAATATAAAATGACAACAAAGGCAAACCAAATGGGAAAATGGGTAAATCATTTTACACATGTGCAAAGGTTGACAACAGAAAAAAACAGATTGTTTAGCAGTGAGAACTAAAAGAAAAGTATACAACCCTTAATGAGAATAATGTAGACAGCAGGAGGACAGGTGCAGTTAAAGTCTCTGAGTTTTCCCTTAAAGAAATTAACAACAGCAGAAATATGATCATCCTCTTTATCTTTAACTGATCTGTTTTACTGTCACAGAGACCTTCAGTGGTGAGATCCTCACTGGGAGTTTATTCCAAGTGTCAAAGTATGGAAACAGCTTCTCAGTGAAAGTGTGTGTGAAGGTGTGTATGTGTGTGTTAGTATCAGGATCAGAGAACGACAACTTTCCTCTGTTCCAGTCCAGATTCACTCTGATCCTCTGGAGCTTCTTCTGCACTGAGAGAACAGTGGATGGAGCTGATGGTGACAGTGCTGAGTATTTACCTCCACAGAACCATATTCCCCATAATCCAGACCGTATGTTTCTCTTCCTCCGGACAGACTCTGCTGACACACCCAGTATCCAGTCTCTATTGTCTCCAACCTCGACATCCCAGCTGTGAGTCCCTGAGTTAAAACCCTCAGAGCCCAGGACAATGTGGGATTTAAATCTCTCTGGATTATCAGGAAACCAGCGTCTCTCTCCATGTCTCACACTGGTCAGATCTTCAGACAGGATGAGTCTTGGATGAGCAGTGTTTGGGTCCAGAACCACAGCACTGTAGGAGACCATGTCCTTCATCTTGTTCCAGATGTTGAAGGTCAGGTTGCCCAGGTGTTTGGCCTGGTCTATCAGAGCTCCTGAGAGCAGCTGGTGATCCTCCAGCAGGGGGCGCTGCTGGACTCTTTCCACTGCAGCCTTGTAGTTGTTGAGGAATGAGACGTCTTCAGCTCTCAGCTCGTCCTCTGTGGCTCTGACTGTGTGTGAAAGAGCTGCTATCTCTCTGCTCAGAGCCTCCATCTTCTCCTCCATCATCTGACTCTTCTGCTCCTCTTCCTCCCTCAGTGCAGCCATCCTGGCCTCCTCTTCCTCTTCTAGAAACTGGTGAAGCTTCTTAAACTGCTCCTTAATCTGCCTCTCTGTGTGTCGGGCCTGGACCTTAATGTGTTCTGCTGTTTGATCAAACTTCACTTTAACTTTTTCTAAACTCTTTAACTTCTCCTTTAAGGACTCCAGAGTTTCCTGAAGTTCTTTCCTGTGTTGTCGTGCAGCTTCATCGATGGGACTGAAGCTGTGGTTTTTGTGTGTTACTGAATGTAGACAGACGACACACACTGGCTGCTGATGGTCCAGACAGAAGAGTTTGAGTTTCTCAGAGTGCAGACTGCAGAGATCCTCTGAAGATCTCTGATCTCTCTCCTGTAAGAAGGACTCACACAGGTTCTTTAATGCCAGATTAAGAGGTGGATGTTCATTTGAAGATCTTCTCTTACAAACTGGACAGTCTGGTGTTGGTTTCTCTCTCCACCATCTCTTCAGACAGTCTTTACAGAAGCTGTGGCTACATGACAGAAGAACAGGATCTCTAAAGACCTCCTGACAGACCGGACAGCAGAGATCCTCCTCTGATCTGGAAGCCATTTAGTCTGAGTGAAGCTGAAAACACAGCAGACAGAAAGTACAGTCAGTCATGGCTCCCCTCCCTCCTCTACTAACTTCACTGAGATTCACTTTCACTTTGAGTGGTGGTTTTAGTCAAACTCACCTTCAGTGTGTGGAGAGTCAGCAGGTTGAAGCAGCAGTGTTGTAGTTTTCCTCTTTTCTCTCCTGTAGCTGTTAGTTTGGTCTGAAGGTGAATCTGATCGAATGGTTTTCAGTCTGTGTCTCTTTAGTGAAGACGAGGAACAAACTGTTTCCTGGTTTGTCTCAGGTGAGTCAGGTGAGGGATGGACTTTGAAATACTGAGTGACAGTGCAGCAGAGTGTTGTAGCAGCTCTGTTTAACTGCAGCTGTAGGTTGAACGTAGTGGAACAGTTTAACAAAGTAAAATCTCTGGAAGGTTTTAGGAAAGGGGGCCACCATGATACCAGGTGGTTTGATGAATAAAGAACCAGAGTCAGGTTTTAATATCACATTGGGTTCGTCTTGATTCAGTGTTTGTATCCCTGTTCCAAATGACACAAACAACATCACAAACATATAAACACTTGATTTTATTCTCAACAGAATAATCCAACAGAGGGTGTAGTACAGCATTTTCAGCCTAATAAATGAAGCAGAGGGTAAAAAGGACAGTAATCAGGGTGGCCTTAAAGTGCAGGAACAAACACTGGCTGAGTAATGACTTGGTGATTTTACAGGTAGTGCAAACATACAACAAAAACTCATGATTAACTTTACTGAAGACAGTGTGACAGGGCTGCACAGGAAGTCTCCTACATGTGATCAAATAGCTCCTTGTGTTAGTGGATTTTTGGATGGTTCATTTTGGCAGTGTGTTACTGAGACGAAAGAGGCCAAATTTCCACTTTTCCAATTTTAATTGAACTCATTTGCCAGAATCATGAGTCTGATTGGATTTCCAGATTTAACCTAAAGAGATAACGCATCTAAAAATAACAACTGTGCAGCCTTCACATCTGTCTTCATCACAAACAGATAAATAATGGAAGAGCTCTGACATGTAAAGACGTTATAATGGATAATGGTGTTGAATAAACGAACATAACTGGATAACCTAACACATCGAGTGCGACCACACACACGTCTTTTTACACAAATCCTCACAGTCTTCTCCTCCGTCTCCGTTCTGAAAGCCTCAAACCAAACAACAACTATGGGGGTTCAGTTCTTAGGTGAGCAGCGTATAAAAATAAAACTTTATGTTACAAAGTGGAGGTGAGGAGGTGGATGTTGTTTTCACTGGCTGTGACGCAAAGGTCAGGACAGAGGACAAAGGCCAACAACGGCAACAACTGAGCACAAACCATCTGCTGAAGATGACTGTGAGATGCAGCTGAAAGCTCCTGAAAGAAGCCACAGAGTTACAACGCATGAATTTCATTTCTAATCCTGCATCATTTCAAATTACTGCTTAAAAATGTTCAAATTCACCTCATGTTCAAGATTATGATCATGTTAAAATCACACGTCTTGATTTTGTTCATCCAACAGCTCCTCAAAGATTTCCTTCCAACTCAAAACAGTTTGAGTTTCAAAACTTTCAGAGGGAGTTTGAAGGGAATTTGAGGATCCATCAGGGTGAAAACAATACTTTATCAGCTGAAGGATTAAAAAAGATTCAAACTAGTTTGTCACGGTGAATCTGTGCTTCTAAATCCACACGAGGATGTTCATCAGAAACGTCACTGATCGATTTGTACTTGAACGATTACTGGTTCAGTTTGTGTCGCACAAAATCAGCTTTCAGCTGCAGGTTAAAATATTTTTAGTGATCAGCACAGGGTGAAAAGAGATTTTAAGGACTGGAAATATTTTAAAGAGCAATAAGCGTTGTTTGGTCAGAAGAACAACTAGTGTTTCTGTTAAAATCAAACTCACACTGTTTATCTTAAAAAACAAATTAAAAACTGGCCTTTTTGCGTCATGACTTCACGCTGCAGACGTTCAAAATAATCTTTTTAACGTTCTGTCCGTTTCTTCTTCTTGCTTGAAGTTTACTCAACACTTTCACCATCTCATCTTAAACTAACCTCTTGTTTATAATAGGTCCTCGGAAGCACGACAACAAGCAGAAAAGGAAAAACAGGGTGTTCAGGCCTCAGAGTGAGAACAAAAGGAAAAACTGTATACAAGTGTTACAAAAACTATAGTCATACTTCAGCTTTAAAAATGATACAAGTACATACACGCTTTGTGTTAAAGTAGGAATATTAAACAAAATAGCTCATACAAAACTTCAATACATGAAACTACGTTTAAAGCATTTATGTGTGTGTGTGTTTATACGTCACTAGAATCAGTGAATAGTCTGTCATTTCCTCAGACGCAGAGGCCTGAAGATTTCAATCTGTAAATACATGTAGCAGAGAGCAGAGTTACTGACGCGTCACCTGAACTCATGATTAAAATCTAAAACTCTCAACTGTCCCAACAGACAGGAAAATCCACCATGTGACGTCACTTATAGAACTGGTGGAAAAATCAGTGATGTTCTTTGCATTTCAGGGATTATTCTGGCTGGAGAGTTGCTGGAGAAGCCTACGTTTCCCAGAATGCCTTTCACTCCCTGCTCATTTTGCAGCCACTCTGGTCTATTTCTTGCTTCTGTTGGTACAAAATGTTTCTTCTTTTTCTTCTCTGCTGATTCTTCCACTGTATGAATGCTGAAAGTAAAATGGAAAAATCCCAAACTCTTGATCTGAAGCAGCTGATGTTGAAACCTGACATTTTCCAGTGATATTCAGCTGCACATTTCCACCAAATCCAGCTTTTTTTTTTTTTTTGCATCAATATGGTGAACTTGGTAAACAGTTGCTTATTTGCACATTCAGCCGTTACAGAGCAACATGATTATAGGTTTGGAGTCATGTTTGTGTCCAGAACATTTCCTGACTGTTTATTCTGTTTGATCAAACTAACTGATGCTCAGTCAAAGAGGTCGTCTGTGTGGCTGCATTTTTAAAAACAAATGACCAAAAAGCACGAGTGTAAACTCAGATACTCAACTTTTATGCGTGACGCAGATCAGAACTGGAACATTTTAATATGTCTGTTTGTTTTTAATGTTTATTTATAATTCATTTAAGCTGATAAGACCACCAGGTAGAATACACCCAGTGCAGACTTTGTGCAGACTTTTTTCTTTCTTCTCGACCAGTCCAAGAGTAGGAATGATTTCAGTTGACCACGATTTTCTTTCAGACACCGTCAGATCCAGTGGAGAGTCAGTTTAAGGTTGCTCCGACACTTTCTGCTCTCAAACATCCAACCACAAATTAAACCGAACGTTTCAGCCCTGAAATGCAAAGTACATCCCTCAGAGCTGCTTCTCTGTCTGCATTAAAGGGTTTTAAGGTGGATTTATCCTTTAACCTGCCAGTGACAACGCTTCATCTGGAAGATCTGGGTTCTGCTGAAGGTCTCTGAAGCGAGACACTCAGTCCATACTTGGTGCTGTTGAGCTGATCTCTGCAGAGGCAGGGTCAGCAAAGTGAAAATAAAAACATCCCCGTAGGGATCCATAAAGTGTCTCCTCACTTCTACCAGGAATTTAAATCCTCACTGACACACACACACGAGAAAAACTATTTAACAGCAGCATATAAAGTTATTGTGTCGTCAAGAAACTACTGCGCCTCTGTCTGACGTCTTTTATGGCATCTCTGAAGTTATGAAAAACGGTTTACGAAAGGTAGAATGTCACATTTCATGGATGTTAGAAACTGTGAGTGTCACAGGATCACGTGGCGAACAAAAACAAACGTCAAACCTCAAATCTGAGAAAGTGAAAGAAGTAGAAGCCTCCCAGAGTCGACAGATACCAACTACAGATAGAAAGCTTCTTCTCCTGCTGAGTTTGTTACACGTTAAAGTAAAAACATTAATGCTGCATGCCCTGATTCATGAATTAAATCAAAGACCAGAAGCAAAATAGAAGAACAATCAGCCTATGTGTGGTAAACATGATGTACAAAGTACTGGTTATAGAGGTAATAAAGTGTTTTTTTTTTCCTATAAACTTTTCTTTCTTGCAAAAATTACCATGATAAGAACTGGTATCAAGAATCGATGAGGAATCAGACGGATAAGCAGAATCAGAACTGGCGTTAATAAAATCCAAAAAGATACCAAACCCCGCTGAGACGGGGACAAAACACTTGGGTGTGTGCTGCCTGGAGGTTCAGTCACATCACTGGTCCCGAGCTTCGTACAGCAGTTTGGCCGCCTGTGGAGAAAAAAGACGTTTTCAATCATCCCGTGCACAAAAAACTCTTAACTGAGCTCTTTATCCTTCTGATCTTTAATTCTTTATCTCATTCTGAACTGTGTGCATCTCATTGTGTTTATTTTTCATGTTTTTTCTGTGTTTTCTGTTTCCTTGCTGCAAAAACATTCACACACAAACGGTTAAATGAAAACTGAACCTAAAAACTGAATAAACTGCTCCTTTTCTATCCTATGATCCCTCCTACTGCTGAGGAGAAACTGTCTTCTTTGACCTGAAGGGGGCGCAAGAGGAGCCTGCACTGTCAGACTGCCTGACAACATCTGGGCAAATTCAATATTTAGTTGTTTTTAAAAATAGTTTTATATTTAAATCAAAAGTTTAAATCAGACGTTAAAAAACAGGATTTGTGTCAAATGTAATATTTTACTAAAAATGAGAGAAAACAGTAAATGTGTTATTTAGATGTTATTTTGTGACTGATTCTGATTTTCAAACTCAATTACAATCTAACGTTCATGATGCTCAGCACATGTTGTTCCTGAAATGTAAAGACAGACTGTCTGCTGATTTCATGTTTTACGGCTTTTATACGATGATTTAAAGGCCACAGTGTTTTTAGAGGAACCTTCTTATTTTATGTAAAGCCTCGAGCAAGAAGTTATGTTCACGTTGGACCAATGTTTCAAGACTGCAGCTGTATTTTCTTTTCTTTAGTTGTGCATGATAAACAGACAGACAGTGTTGTACCTTGTGCATCGCAGCGAGCCATAACGACGCCACCTTCTTGTCGTCTGCTGCCTCCATGCGGAGCTGCTGGGCGTCCTGAGAGCCCATCGGCTTGTAATGGAGCAGCATGCCGCTGGCCCGAGACGTCCCGCCTACACACACACACACACACACACACACACACACACACACACACACACACACACACACACACACACACCCCTTCAGTAAAACGTGAACTGAGAAAATGAAACAGTTTTAGCCTGTTTTTCAAACATCATTCATTAAAGAGAAGCAAAAATTTGTCAATTAATTGATTCGTACAAATATTCAGTCAATTAATCGCTGATGTATTTTTTGTGCAAAAACAGGCAGAAATAAAAAAAAAATATATATATATATATATATATATATATATATATATATATAAATATTTTCTGCTTTCTTTCCGAATATTTTCAGATTTTTCATGGTGAAGTCGTCACCTTTGATGCTGAGAAACTAGAGGACGTTTTTACTATTTTCTGATGTTTTATCAATAAATTGATTAGTCAAGAAAATAACCAGCAGATTACTCAATAATGAAAATAATAGCTAGTTGCAGCTCTGATCCATTTTCTGTCTTACAAAGCTCTCAGGCTCAGACGTTCATGACACTTTGAGGAAACTTATCTTCACATTTTAAAGAAACTATGTAAAGGAGACTGAAGAGTTTTGATGCTGTTAATGTTAAATGTGCAGAAAAAAGAAAGTCTAAGTCTGTAAAGTCATCAGTTATTACTCAGCACCAACATTCACCTCAGTTAACATGAGACGTTCTTTAAAAACAGCTGCAGGTGATTTCATGGAAGAACAAACGAGGTTAAATGATAAAGGAACAGGGGAGAACTGAACTGTTTTCAATCAGTGACTGAACAGACTGTGTCTTTCACTGATGATGAGAATCGACTCAAAGTAAATCAGAAGTTGTTGACAGGATTCAAAAAGCTCAAATCAACATGACGAGGTTTGATGGTGGAATGATTTCACAGCTCTGAGACACAGACGTGCTGAACGCAGGAGGCAGGAAACACTGGAAGACAAACAAACAGTCGGTAAAAGCCGAGCTTCCCAAAAGCATCAACATCATCGTTTTGTTTCTAATTCGTCTTAAAGACGACGAGTTAAGTTTCTTTTTCCTGGACAAGAGGCTGAACTGTTGACGCCCAGGTGAAGAGTTACCTGTGCAGTTTGTTAAATAACCAATCAATTACTCGTGGATCATTCACTCAGGTTTCATTTTCCACTGTGATGCTTTTGGGAAAAATGAAGCAGAGGAAAGAATGAGTGGCTTCATGCAGACGGACGCAGAGGAAACCAGGATGAAGGGATGAACGAGAGACTCGACACAGACGGAAGACCAAACCAAAGCTAACCTTCAGAGATATAGTGACTGTCCAGCAGACTGGTGTAAGTGTGAATGTCATTCTCTGAGCCCAGAGGAAGAGGAGCCGAGGCGTCAGAGTCAGAGCAGCAGAGGAGAGAGTTTGTTAGTGTTCGCTGAGAAAAAGGAGCTGGTTAGTGAGAAAATAAAGACTAACATAATAAATCACAGCATGGAGGACCAGAGGACGTCTAGGTTTATGATTCATACAGAGGAAAGACGTCATAACAAACCTAACTGCAACAACATTATTTCTGATTGACCTCTGATCCCACACAGGACTCGTCTCACCTCCTGGACTCGTCCCGTCTGTCAGAATCTGCATGCTGGAGATCCGAGACAGCTCCACCTCGAAGTGGCTTTCACCGTCCAGGAACAGATACCTGACGTTTGGGTCAGAGAAAGACTCAATGTGACTCACAGCTCTGACCAACGATTCCACTGTGAATCAGACTGGAGTTAGCTTCTGCTAAATCATCTTGCACTGTTGGTTTTGTACAAAAAACAACACTATGCAAAGGATTCCTGCAGAGAAATGTGGTTTTTTCAAACTAACTTTTGAGCATGCTACGTGTAGGATTTAAGAAGCTGACCTGTGGTTGTTGGAGAGGCGACACGTCATGGTTTCAGACTTCTCTGACGATCCCAAAGTGACGACGAAGGTGCCGCCTGGAGACAAAAAAACATGTCAGAAACCTGAGGAGAAGCCTGGAGGTTTTAACCTCTGCCTCACAGCTTCATCCTCTACCAGCAGCCCAGATTAAACCATCTAATCTTTTCATCATCAATAAATCATCTTCATCATCGTCCCCCTGCAGCTCCGGACCGCTGATGGATTTTTTATTATTTATAGCTACACACTGACCCTGGATTATCAGGGCAGATGATTTTTATCCTGCTTCCTGTTTGGGAGGTCGATGTGTCACATGACGTGTGTCAGGTCATAAAAACGTGAAGAAGCTCCTGATGGAGCTGCAGTTTTTAAAAGGTCTCACCTGCCAGAAGCACTTTGAGCTGCTTGTCGTAGAACTCCATCTCTTTCTGGGAGACCAGGCTGCACTCGGCGCACTGCCGCACCGGATCGACGAAACACATGCGGGGCAGCGCCACCTTCTTACTGCAGCACTTATCACAGAAACACCGGCCGCACCGCCGACAGTGGTGCTGCAGGAAGAACACACCACAGTCAGTTTCACCGGGAGTCTGTTTGAGTTAAACTACAGTTAACACACGTTAGTTTGTAGCTGATGTTTACGCCAAAGAAACACAACACACACCTGAGCTGCACTGAGACATTTAACCACTGTATGTCCTGATTATTTATCTTTTCTACACAGGGGTGGAGTGTGTAGTGTTCACACTGGTGTGTGACCTGCTCACTCTTATGAAAGACGTTCTGATGATGATTTGAGACGTGCAGCGCTGCACAAACTGTTTCTCTGTTGGTCCTGGACCTTTCTGTTGGACGTTCATTCGTGAGCTTCTTAAAGATCCAATCTGTGATTTTCTGACCAGATACATTTACACAGACTTCTTTATTTTTATGCTCCACATAAAAACAATATAATGTTTCACCTGTCGATAAACACAGTACAGTGCAAAATATAAATAAAGCAATAAATGAAGTAAATAAGAAAGAGTAATAATAAATGAGGGAACAGTTAATATAAATAATGTGCTGCATCATATAAGAGTTTGTTACAGGTGAATAAATCTGCATTCTGTTTGAGTAAATGATCTGAGATAAAGGTCCAGCTCTAGTTTTTCTTTACAGGAACAAAAATAAAAGTAAAGACATTTCTGTGAATCAGAAATATTTTTCCCTTTCTCTTCTAACCCCAGAGATTTATCTGAGGACTCCTCTGGGGGTCTCGAGCCCCATGTTGAGAACCACCGTACAGTAAGCACCATGACAGTGATTCATTAGATCCTGTCTGTGCAGTGTGGTCAGGGTTTCTGCTGAAATCTGAGAAACAGAAACGTCAAACGTTTGATCCTAAAAAAGTCTGAGTGATTTTTTTAAAAACTGGAAAAGAAAACTTGGAGCTGTTTGTCAAAAATAATAAAACTCATACGACGCACATCTCAGTTCTACATTTCATGGATTTTCAAAACTACATTTAACAGAAAAACACTAAAACAGTTTTTGCTAAAACCTCAAAACAACGTGAGAAGTGAGAAAGTTAAAGATGTGAATTGTGTAATTCAGAAAAACTGTGTGTGAATATTCAGTGATTCACTTCTCAGTTACACATCTGTCATCTGGATTTCTCCTTTGGTTTTCCAGCTGCTGCAGTAACTAAAGAGCAGGGTGAGATTTAAAGGTTTAAATCATTTTCAGGTGAAGAAAGTGGGAGACACAGAAACACAGATCTACTCTGTTATTATGTCATTGGAAAAGAAACGTCAGCGCAGAGCTCTGAGCGTGTTCGTGCCAAAATAAATGAACAGAAGCCGAGAGGAGAAAAAAAAACCTCCCGTCAGCTTTTAGAAACTCCTCAGAGAAACTCTTCTTTCTGCATGTTTGTCCCTCATCTCTCTGTGTTTCTGTCAGTGTGAGGTGAAGCTGGGATTTGTCGTCACGGTCGTGTCGCCGAGACAGAAACAAACCTTTCTCCTGATGAAGTCGAACTTGGTGTCGCACTGCATACACCTCGGACACTGGGAGAGGAGAAGGAAAAACAGGATGTTACACAACGTGCTGAGCCGAGCGGATTCATGTTCGATGGAAAAAAAAAAAAAAACAACGCCCTGCGAAAAACTCAACTGACACACGTTTCAGTTTCTGACACTGAGCTGAAGCTGAGCTAATCATCACATGAGGAACTGGAATCAGCTGATTATTGAAACAGTTGCAAAAGACTCATTTTAGTTGAAGTCAAATAAAACGGGAACGAGCAGACTGAGACTTAAAACATCGACACAACTGACACTTTTTAACAGAACAAACGTATCAATACTTAATGTCTTAAATGTCTCGTTTCATATATTTTTATTTTTATGATGATCTGTGACAGAAAAGCAGCAAATCTGAACTTTTCAGAAGCTGGAACCAGAAGCTGTATCTCATCTGTTTGATTTAAAAACCACTGAAACGACTCAGCAGTTATTAAATTAGATCGTTTCAGGCTCATGCAGAGAAAAACTGGACTGAAAATATCAGCAGCACTGATACTGAGGCTTTTAATTCTACTGAACTCACCAATACTTAAATATCAGTATCTATATTAGCATCAATATGATTTATATTAAAAGAAAAGGACACATTTTACAGAAACTCTGACCCTGGTATTCCCTCATATTTAAATCTGGGTTACAAGTATTTTTCTCAGCACATGATGTTTTAACAGTTAAGACTATGACTGAAAATCAGCAGGGATGGTTTATTTATCATTATATGAGGTTATTCTCTGTACATCAGCTGGAAGGTTGGAGACAATCCTCCTCCAGCTTCTTACAACTCAGTGTCCCATCACAGTTACTCTGACGCTGTTATTTGTAGATTTATTCAGCCAGAAACTTTCCTGTCCTGACTGCATCTTTGATTGAAATATACCTCCAGGCTGCTCGAGATGGACGAGTGATAATATCAATGAGTCTTGCAGCTGGTCTGGACAAAATGCTGGACACAGGACGTCAATCAAACTCAAAATTCATCTTTTTAGCAGCTGACATCGCATTTTATGGTTTGAGACGCCTTTCAATCATCATATTTCCTGCTCCTTAGACTGAACAAAGGTGCTGCTGAATTGAAGACAGGGTCTGTGCTGAATCCCAATCTTAAAACTGGATTTTTTTTTTTTTTTTCTAAATGCAGTCAGGAAACATGTTTCTGTAAAACCTAAACTCCGGAGTGTCCTAAACTGAGATAAAACAGGATTACAGACTTGAGAAGTTGCTGTAGTCTGCAGGAGATTAAATGAGGCTCAGTCACCTGTGAATTAACACTTTATCAATAGGGACTGATCAGTGAGTGGGATTGGCTTTTTCTTTACTTTTTGGACTCTCAGTCACTTCTTTTCCTCTTTTCATCTGTTTGCAGATTCACCCTGAAAGCAGCAGATGGTGAATGATTAACTTCCCAGGCTGTAGTTCACTGTCAGTCCGGTCAAAGTGCCTCTGTGAGCGGCCACAGTTGGTGTTTGTTCTGCTGTAGTTTTACTGCTCTGACAACAGAGACAGAGAGAGCTAGCTTAGCATAGCAGCTCCTCCGGCTAGCTTTGACGCGACAGGCTAACGCAGCCGTTAGCTAACACACAAACCAACGGCTGGTTTTTCACTTTAACGAACTCTGGTGCAGAGAAAACAGCACGACTGCGTCTGACAACTAGTTCTGCATGTTAACTAGCTGGTTAACCGACAGGCTCCGTTAGCTGCCAGGCTGACCGTGGGCGCCTGCAACGCCCAGTCCGGGGGCCAAGTACGATGTCCAGAGCTGCGTGAGGATAGCAGCAGTTAGCCCGGAGTGTACCGGAAGTTTGGAGGCTTTACTTCAAAAATAAAAGTCCTCTAACTAGCGATGATGTTTAAAATTAGTGTAAAAAACTTGGAATTACAGGTTAAAAAATTAGTATTTAATGAATAAGTCAATGGCAATGGACAGAAAATAAAACTGATTACCTGTTTGAATACTTTTAAAGCAGAATAAATCCAAATATTCAATAAATCCAGGGTTTCAACTGTGAATATTTGCTGAGTTTCTTAAATTTCGACATTAATAAACTGAATATCTTTGGGTTTTGGACTGTTAGTCAGACAAAACAACCCATTACAATACGTCATCTTGAGCTCTTGGAACTACCTTCATTTATAGGAACCAAAACAAATGTTTTTTTTTTTTTGTTGTTGTTATAAATTACACTTATTATTGGAAATTGTATATTTGACATTGTTATTCTTTATTCCATGCTATATTTATAGTCACCTTATGTTGCTACTGTTACATCATACATAATGGTTTAGGAGTTTTTATTTTATTTATATATTTAAAGTGTCTATTCAACAGTATGACTGAGGCAATAAGTTGATTAGGCAACAGATTTGATATTCAGTTCAAAGTACAGCTGCAACTATTGGTCAATTCATCAAATCAGTCAGTTCATCTGTATCTATTCTCATAACTAATTCCTTCAGTCATTTTTCAAGCAAAGGTTTCGAACATTTATGGTTCCAGATTTTTAAATGTTAAAAATTTGCTGGTTTCCTTTGTTCTCTATTAAATACCTTTAGGTTGGAGATTGTTAGAGGGACAAACAAGGTATTTCATCACCACAGGATCTAGATAACTGGCATTTTTTCACTGTTTTCTGATGTTTCATAGACCAAACAATTATCAATTAACAAGGAAAATAATCAGTAGATCGACTGGTAATGAAATAGTTTCAGTCCTAATAAAAATTTTCACTGAAAACAGTTTCTGAAACATGAAACTGAGTTTTAAATGTTTAAAGTGAATAGTACATACCTAGTGCTGTAACTTTTATAACTTCTTATTGTAATATTATTTAAAAATGGTTAAAAAACTGAGTCACTGAAATAGTTTTATTTTAAATTGTGGTCCATAGCTAGCTAAATAGCTACATTTTCACTTATACAGACAGTAAAACTTAATGTTTTACGGTGATGCCACGTTTAAAAAAAACTCTCAGGAAATATAAACAAGAACCAAAATTCTTTAAATCTTGTTTAAAGATGTCGAAGTCGTTTCAGTTCACAAACGGCCGGTTTTATTTTGAAAATTCCAAACGGAAACGCTACGCTCAATACGTTAGCTAACTTGTCGCTGGTCTACGTGAGGCTCGGGAAGCCTCTCGCTGTCAAACAAATCACCCCGTCGGCCTCACCTCTTTATCCGGGACCCACTGCGGCTCGTCCAGGGAGAAGGGGCTGTTGAAGGCGCCGTTTTCCGGCAGCATGCGGAGGCCGCTGGGGCTCCGGACCAGCTTCTTTCCATCAGGCACTGAAGACATTTTTGCTTTAGCGTCTGTTTCTTCTGCGACCAACTAACTCCTGTCAGAACACACCCCCTCCGGAGTGATTGACAGGACATTTAACCAATCAGAGCGCAGATGTCAGATCACGTGGTGCGCTGGGCAAGGTGGAGTGTTTTGGTTTTTACAACCCCGCCCGTAAATAAACACTGCTGCAGCAGAGGAGGGAAAAATAATAATAACTGTTTTATTATTATTTCTACTGATAATATGAATCTTCCCACAACATTTTAATATATATTTATTAATTTATCACATCTCTTTAAATTCAGACTCGCTCCAGAAAGCTAATTAATTCTTAAAAGACCAGATAAAGAGGCTTAGAGAGAGAGACTGACAAGTTTATGGGTAAAAGTGTATTAAATATTTATCGGTGGTTTGTGCACATTAGCCAGGCCTCAGCAGGAGAGGTGCTGGCTGCAGAGAAATCAGTGAAACAGCAGCAGTAGTGATGTTTGTCCTGTAAATTACTGCACAGCTTTACTTTGTATGACATTATGCAGCAGAAATTAAAGGATGACTCCGGTATTTTTGAGCCTGGCCCTCGTTTTCCTATGTTTTTGGGAGGAAATGATCAGTGCAGAATTGATGAAACATGAAACATCACTATATATCAGTACCAGACTCCATTGAGAAAAACATCGATTTTACGTTGCAGAACACAGGAGCTGCTCCTCAATCTGTTTGTTTGTGTTGTTGTTGTGTGGTAAGAAAAGCATCTGAAAACTTCTTCCACCACTGAAAGTCACAATAACACAAACGAACTAACAGATGGAGGCAGCAATAATCCAGTAGCTCCTGTGTTCAGCTTGGTAAAATTCCTGTTTTTCTCAATGGAGTCTGGTACTGATATATAGTGATGTTTCTGGTTAAACAAAAATAATCTTACTCTTTATTTCTGTAGGAATCCTCTCCATAAAGTTGTTTTTACGTGTACTAAACTAATAGTACAAATCCATTTAAAATCAGAAACTGGTACTATGTGGTACTTTTACTTCTGTAAAGGATCTGATTACTTCTTCCACCACTGAAAGTTTCACAATATTTTAGCGGTTTCCCTGAAAACCAAAGTCTAGAGAACAACAACACATTTCTAAAGAAATTACAGTAAAAAAAAAGATGAATTTAACCATTTTATTCTTCAAATACAGTTAAGATGTACAATAATTTGCAGAACAAACATCACCACTGCTCATGTAGAAAAACAAAAGGGGCTGTGGTAAAGAATCAATTTGGAGACAAACTTCCTCACAATCTCAGTGCATTTAGAGAGTGAACAAAAAGTTTTCTCCTCTGTGTCCTGACGCTCTGATACACCACGTTACTCTCTAACATCAGAGGAGCGTTAACCTGTGTGAGGATTATCAGCACAGGAGAAGAAGAAGATGAAGAGCAGCAGTTAGTGTCACAAATACCAGTCTCATCCAGGAACATGTATTTACTGTCTACACAGAGGACGGGCTTCGTTTCATAGTTAACAATGGAGGGACAAGTTTGAATAATTTCAGATTACACAAAAGAAAAAGAACTTCGGAGCCTCTGAGCGGTCGTGGAGCGGTACGTGAGGAGGGTGCAGCATCCAGTGTGTTGCCACGGCAACAAGGCATCTGATAAATAAAGATTCGGCTTCTGTTACAAGGGTGAAGTTCTATCAATATTCTTTTATTTTCCCCCCGTACCCTCGGATATAAAACCACCTGAGAATTTACTTCCGTCCTCATCACCGCTCCACACATCAACATGGTCCACAGCCGAGGGGGAGGAGGAGAAATTACACTCAGTAAAAAAAAAAAAAGACAACAAAAAGACAGAAACCTTCACTGCTTTAACAAGGAACACACATACAGTCAACGGCAGCTGTTCTGCACTTTCTTAAATCACAAAGTTTACATTCACGTCATCGACACTCAGAGAGAGAGAGATCGTTCTGTTTGTTAAAAACTGGTGAGAAGTCAAAAAGTTTCAGGACGGATTTTAAGATTTCCAGTCCTGTGAGAGGAGAGTTCCTCTACACGAGCTTCAGATCTCTGCAGCAGTGATGCACAGGGCAACAGTTTGGGCAACAATGTCTGATGATAAACTCAGACACAAGTTACATGAGACGAATACTTCAGCAGCACGATGTTAACCTCTTCAAGTTCTAATCAGAGCAAATTAAAATGTGAAAACACGGTTTAAAGCATCATAAAAACATTACAAAATATTTTACTCTGATAAGTTGCATTTTGTTTTGTTCATAAGTTAAATAATAAATTAAATGTTATTTATGCTGTGAGGACTCTTGTTGTTTGTTGTGTTTATAATAATTCTAATATTTCTTCTAATATTCATCTTTACCTTAAATTAACTCTGATTATCTCTCTGTTGCCTGTTGCTGAGGATGTTGCCCGTCTGCGTTGCTCAAACTGTCGCCCTGCTTCATCAGAACCATCAGACATTGTTAGGTTATGTGCCTCGTTACTTTGTGGAGCTTCTACATTAAGACAACAAAGAGGAAAAACAGCAGGAAGCAGGTTTGATGAGCAGACTGATCAACAGTCGACACGAAGCTTCGACTCTGTAACAGCGTCAATAAAATCATCTTTATAAAGAAAATTAACTCAAAAACGAGATTAAAAAAAATCACTATGACTAAATTATTTCAGGCACAGAAGGAAAAACGACTGATGATGATTCAAGAAGAAAAATGGCGGATGAACAGTTTCATCAACTCTCTGCTCAGGTTCAGATGTTGATTAATTAATTGATAATCAGATTTAAAATCAGTGACGTGTGAAGAGATTTTCAGAATCAAATCAAAGATTATTGCAGAGAACTAAACTCCTGCAGGAAAAAACAACAACAACAAACGATTCAGTCTGACGACGGTTTAAAAATAATCCTGAACCTGAGAATCAAAACGATCGGGTGTTCAGGATCAGGTCGTTCCTGATTTAAAAGTTTAGACGACGTTTAACGTTTTGGAACTTTGGATTCTTCTTCTTTTTGTAAAAACTTGATTTTTCTAAATGTAAAATAAATTCCTCGAATAAATGAACTCAGGCTGTTTTATCTGAAATATTTAAGTTTTCTGTCACTTTAAGCACAAAGGTCGTCGCCTGATCTCATCTGCATATCGACCGTTTCAGCCTGTGTTGAAACACCGGTGATATCTGACTGTAAAAGAAATAAAAATTCAACCCAAAGCTTTAAACCTGGTTTTAAACTCCTGATAAAATATTTCACTGAACCAGAATCAGTGATGCTTCATCTTCAATTCAGATTAATGCTGTAAATTAAGTTTTTTCAAACTGTAATTCAAGTTTGTTATGTTACCTCCTTTCTCAGAGTGAACTTTAACAAAAGCTTAAATGTTGGAGCGACGTCAGTCACACTTTTCTGTCTGAATATATTATTTTGACCGATGTAGAAACTGACCTCTGACAGTTTCTGATCAGGATTATCATTTGTTGTCTGATTCCTGTGATGCAGAATAAACTTTTTCAGATTCAGAGTGTGGACGCACGTTTTCGTCTTTACATTAAATTCCAGTTTTAAATTAAAAAACACTTTGGATCTAATGAATCAAAGTGAATCACTGTTGCACAGTCGTGTGTATATATTCATTAAACTATATCTAACTATAGGAGGAGCAGCGCCTCTTATTTTGGTAACAGCGAATATATATATTTTACATCTACAACTTAAATCTTCTCAGGAATAATTCTTGCATAACTTTCTTTAAATAATTCATAATTTGCTTTTTTTTTTTTGGTTGGATTTGTTCAACTTTACTCACATGGTAAAGTGTTGTTTTGTATAAACAAACCTGGAGTTGTGTGTGAGTGTGTGTTGTGATCAGTCAGTGTGTGAAACTACAGCCTTCGGTCCTGAGTGTGTGTCGGCCGGCCTTCACGTGCCAATAAACCCAATGATCCTGCCTCTTTGTGCTGCTGTTCTCGAGGCTTTTACAGGACAAGAAACTAAGAAAACATCATTTACAAAACCCCAAATGTAAACATAGAACTTCATACATCAAAAGCAAAAAGTTTTCAATCAACACAGGACGGAGAGTTTTAGGAGAAAGGTCCTAAAACCAAGAGGCGACTGAGATGTGGGTTCTCTCTGCAGGTTTAACACTTAAAGGAGTTTTTCTGCTTCAAATATTGTCAGATGTTTGTTGACTCTTCTTCTGTTTAGTCCTAAAGCTCTTTTTCTACACTGAAATAAAAAACACCAGTTCAGAAGTTCCATTGGAAACCTGCAGAGTGAACGCAGAGCTAAGCTAACGTCCGGGTCGGCCTACAAAAAGACGTCATTGCTGGACAAGTTCTGCAAAGAGCAGATGGTTTAAGTTATTAAAACGTTTTCTGAGAGGCAGAACTGATCAGTCACTGGAGTTAAAGTGAAGCCAGTTTCATCAAGAGAAAGTTGGTGAACTTTAACGAACTCTTGATCGAATGTTACTTATTTTTTCAACAATGTAATATAACATGTTTGCATCTTTAATTTCTCCTTTTCTTCCATTTTGAACAAATGATACCTTCAAAAAACGATTAAAATGATCAAACATACTCTAACAGTTATATAATGTCTGCTCACAGAAATCTGTGGTGACAACATCAAACCACAACCTGTTTACATTCTGCACTCCTGCACTTACTCTTTGCATCATTTTTAACTGACTTTTGCACTAAATTGTTCCATTTTTTACACTGTTCTGTGTTTTGTACTGTTTCATCCTGTTTTCTTGCACTGTTGTGTTCAGATTCTGCACTGTTTTGTACTTGTTTTTGTTTCTGTACCTTATGTTGTCCATTTGCATCTTATGTTATTATTACACAGTCATAATTACTACAGAGAGATGTTAATCAGTCTTAACTGTACTTCTTTGGCTTCACCCTCTACAGTTTAACTGGACCAGTGACTTTTGGTTTTTTGCCTCGACATCAGAAACGTTTCTGAAACTTAAACTCTGCCTTCACTCAAGCGATAGCCTAAAATATTTAAAGGACTGATCTGAGCGAGCGATCAGTCACACCAGCACACGCTCACATACAGTATACGCACATACAATGAGACAGAACAGATTTACACACTCAAATCAAACACATACAGGCCACCGTACGTTCATTTTCCTCCTGTTTCTCGATATGTACTGATACAAAAAACCCAACAAAACCACCACAAATCCCCGTCTGAGAGCACAAACCTTTAAAAGTGCAATGAGAGATTAAAACCTGTACAGTGAGCACTTGGTGGTGTGACGCTGAAGTGTGACATGGGAGATACGAAGCTTTCACAAACAGCTATTTACAGCGAGGAGGAAGTGGGACAGGAAGTCGACTCCCGTGACCTCTGTGACCTCTCAGCGTCTCTTCGGGGTCAGAAAAAAAAAAACCTTCAACGCGCCAGGTCGGTGTGGCTGGCACTCAGGTCCCGACTTTTTCTCAGACGATTATTTCGTTCCTGGAGGAAATAAAGTGAAAGGAAACGAGATTAAGAACTGACATGAGTGGATTTTTATTAATAAGAAATATAAATAACCCTGTGATGTTTCGGATTACTCAACAAGAAAACATGTTTTTAATTCGTGTTGATTAGTGAGAATAATGGTGGCGTGAAGTTAGTGTGTGAGTCACACTGATGTTTTTACTCATCACGTGTAATTAACGACAAAAACTCGGGTTTGACCGACGCATAAACACAGCAGCAGTTTATAGAGAAATAAGAGAGAATAAAGGAGAAGAAGAAGAAGACCAGGTCGAAAAGTATCTGGAAAAAGTTATTTAATGATTTGTTTTAACCTTCCTGGTGAAATGGGTTCAAAATGTACCAGATAATTCTTGTACACTGAGGCTGATTTAATTTTTCTGCACACCTGTCTACCAGGTGTTTATTAGACAGCATTAAAATAAATTAAAGTGAAGATACATAATCCCTCATCAGTGGAGATGTCACACGTTTTACTGATGGAGTTTGGACTTCATACAGAAAACACAAATAAAATTTTAACAAACTTTGATCAGTTTTTCACTTTGAGGACGATTTGTTGTATTTTTAAGATCCTGGTCTCGTACCTGGACTACAGTGGGACTGGATGTTTTATCAGCAAACTTTAAAGCTCACAACTTTTATGTAATTAACGTTTTTTCTCAAGATATCGCAACTTTTTTTCTAATATTTACTTTTTCTTGAACTATTTTGACTCACTCTTTAAAATATTACAACTTTTTTAAGTATTGCACCTTTTTCTCCTGAAATATTTTCCCTTTTTCCCTCAAGACATTCCGACTTTTATTTTGAACTATTTGGACTTTTTCCTTAAAATATGACTCTTAAAATTACAGCTTTTATTGTGAATTTACCTGAAAAATTATGATTAATTGATTATAAATATTCTGTCACTTGACTGATGGATTATTTGATCAATTGTTTCAGCAAAAAGTCAAATTTGGTGATGCAACAGTGTTTTTAAAGTATAATTCAGTGTACAAATGACAATAAAATCCACTTTTTTTCAATAATTCATTTTCTTTTCTACAACAGCTAAAAGCAAATAAAGCTCAATAACACATTAGTGGAAAACATAAACATGTTTTAGAAGATATTCGGTGGTTTTGCTTTGGGGGATTTAACCTCCTCTAACAGGATATTATTCCTCTTTTCATCAGCAGGGTTAAAAACAAAGACTCAGACTGTCTACAGATACTCGTGGACCCGGGTCTGGACGCTCAGGTCTCGGCTCCTTACTTGGTAGTGGTCACTCGCAGCCTTGTCCGCCACGTTAAGAACCCCCAGAGAGCTGGCTCGCTTCATGCTGCACCCAGAGCAGTGTGACATGCAGGGAGGGAGGGGGAGGTGAGGGGGAGGTGGGGTGAGAGGTCAGAGGTGAGGGGGGGGTGGAGAGTCAGGTGTGAGGAGGAGGTGGTGGTATGTACGTGTTGGTTAATGACATCCATGATATTTTCAAACAAAGGTTAGTTCCACAAACAAATAACTTTTCCTTTTTTAACTGTTGCTGGTACCACAGTCTAATATGACGAGTTCTGTAACGAATAAATTACAATTCATGGTTTTATTAATGGAGCTCATGCAGATAACAGATAATCCACTGCCCTTTTCTGTTTACATTCAGTGTAGATTTAAAATTGACCTACAACAGAGTAAAGTTTACAAAAAGTGAAGGGGTCTGAATACTTTCTGAAGCCCCTGTATTCAGCCTTGGTAACTGATTCTGTGTTACTTCAAATGGAACTAATATGTCTTTGAAATATTAAGTTTTTATCAGTTGTTTAATATGACTTATTATTCTTTATCTTTATGTTGGACATTGAAACGTCTCACCATCTTACAGATGTATTAGAGCGTTAATAAATACAATTATAGGACAGTGAGACAACTCTCTCATTAGCTGATACATAAAGCATGATTAAATCACTTATTCACCATTAATAAAGTCATTAATTACACCTGACAAATGCTTCATGAAAGGTGTCTTATCAGAAAGTGGTACCTATTGTTTTTTTCTTGAACTAATCTGCAGCAGTTCCTTTAATTTCTGAGCTGAAAACTGATAAAGTTTATTCACAGCGACGTTAAAAACAAAACTCTGCACTGAGTGACTGTTTAAAATGAACATCTCTAACATTACGGAGAGCCGATCTTTCATTATAATGATGATGATGATCCATCGCCCCAACAAGCCACAGAAAAGAGAAAGGAAAAAAGAAAAACCAGTGAGCACACAGATGAGGCATGCAAGGGAACATTCAAATGAAAAAATTTATTCATAAATAAAAATCCAACATAGGATAAAATTCAAAAAACAAAAACAGCCATGCAGTCAGGTTTGAGTCAAAATTCACAAAGAAAAAATAATAAAATCCAAAGCAGAGTAAAACTGAACTATATATTTCAAACTCGTTGAAATAAATAGTCCAAAAGAATCTAATAGGATGTAATAAATAGATGTAACTATTAGTTCCACAGGCATAACAAGCAAAGGCATTTTAAAAGCAGACATTAGTAGTTTTGTGTCTCATTGCAGATGCTTTTCTACACATCGCCCGTCACAGCATGTGTGAAGTCATGTTATTTTCCCATTTCATGAAAAACCTGCAGTTTGTCAAACAGTCACAGTTAACTTTGGTTTTTTATGGTTTAATTATGTTCAGGTTTGGTCACTGCAGATTAGGAGTTTTATGGATAGTGTTGGAAAATAAAATAAAGTCAGAGGTTTGAAGAATAAAGTTGCAGTGATGTTATTGTTCAGTGAGATATCTCTTCAAAATGATTCTTATTGGAAGATGTTACGCAGACGTACGTTCACTAACACAACTCAAAGTCTCTGTTTGTCAAATCTTTTCTGCTGCTGAGTTTTAAAAATATATATATTCTGCATTTTATTTCCAAGATATTACAACTTTTTTCTCAAAATACGACTATTTCTAATATTCAACTTTTTCTCCCTCAATATTACAATTATTTCCTTGAAAATTACACTGTTGTCTCAAAATATTCTGTTCCTCAAGGAAAAAACTTTTCTATTAACTTTTTTTCCTACTTTTTTCTCTGAATATTACATATATATAATAACTATTTCCTTGTAAATATTACACCTTGTCTTTTTCAAATTCTTTTTATGCAAAGTATCTAGACATGTTCACAAAATATTACAAGTTTTTTTCTCTAAATATCTCATTTCTTCCTCACAAGATTTAGCTTTTTCTTAAAATGTTACTTAACTATTTTTCCTTGCAATTTTACACCTTGTTTTTTAAAAATATTAAGCTTTTCCCCTCAAGATATTTAGACTTGTTCTCAAAATATTAATAATAATAATAATATTAGTTTTTGTTTTTTGGTTTTTTATCTATTACGACTTTTTGGTCAAGATATCACAGCTTTTTTCTTTCCTGAAAACTTTTTTTCCTCAAGATAAAATGACTTTCAGATCTTTTCTTTATATCATTTCAGCTCTATTCTTTAAGTATTATGACTTTCCCTCATAATATTACGGCTTTATAAAAGAAATCTCTCTTTATTTTCCTAATACTCGGGTCATGAAGCAGGACCAAACTAAACTATGACCAAAAAACTGTGCAATGGTAATGAATGTAAATACAGGTAAATTCATGCAAGGGAAGAAAGGCCTGATGTGTACGTGACAGTAAAAGCTCCCTCGATCATTTCATGTGCAAACAGCTTTCAGTTAAACCACTTCACCACCAGCAAAGTAGAGTGAATTCCTTCTTTTGTTTTTGGTTAGTACCCAGCCGCCGAGCTGAGGGCTGGAGTCCGGCCCGATCCTCCAGGCCTTCAGTGCATAAAGTGAGAGTCACCTGCAGCGTGGGGGTGGGGTGGGGGTCAGTCAGGT
>NW_026117049.1:0-23454 GCF_001640805.2 Lates calcarifer
ATCAAATCCTTTCCTCTGCTGAATCCTCCTTTTGAAGCATCTGGAAAGAAAAAGATGCCTGGAGTTCAAACACTATTTCCTTAGAGTGCCTGCAAATCCGGATAAATGTTGCATTTTCAGTATAGGCAAAAAGAAACTCTCAAGAAGAAAGCACAGACCAAAAAGTCCTCTACAGTACAATGATAGTTAAAGATGACAGCTCTTGGCTGAAATAACACCCCAGAAAATTTCTTTTATTTGAAAAAAATTCTAATTTCCCTGGACCGTATAAAAGCCTTCCAACAATCACAATGGGGGCTATCCATGTGGGTTAACATCTTATCTTTGTCTTTTATTCTGTCTGAGCCACACTTTCCACTCAAAAAAAAACCTCTCTCTCTTTCTCTGGGACTTTCTCTGGTGGTTGAAATTTTTTTGGTCTAAAGCTGTGAAAACATACAGTTTGATACTTTAAGGTTTAGATAAGCTATGAAATAGCTTTTGCAATAGAATAGACAACGTCAGGAAACTGGCTGACCAAATGACTCAGGTTAATGTTGTATTATGTCAGAGTACCAAAGGGTTGAAAATCTAATTATATGACTCGGACTCCACTCAGACTCAATTCATAAATTTGATGACTTTAGACTCAACCTGACAAAGACTTGCAACTAAACTATATCCGACTTCTGACTTAACTCAATGATATAAGTCCTGAACCGACTCTGTCTCCCTTGAAAATTTGACCTTGTTTGGTCTTGATTTATGACCTTGGTTTTGACTTTGAAATTAACTTGGTATTTGACTTGGGACTTGTTGGTCTTGACTTGAGACTTGACTTGGGACTGGTTAGTCTTGACTTGCAGTTGACTTCACACTTGTTGGTCTTGACTTGGGACTTCACTCCCACCCACCTCCACAGAGTGCAGTATTAGAATTTCTAAGGTCCAAACATTATAATCCCTGGTGTCCTCACAGGAGACCTCAACATGTTAGCAATACACCTGACACTTAGTCCTTTGTCCCTCAGTGTGATTTTAAAAAACAATCAGGAGTTAGCTAGGCAGCTTCCAAATCAGCCTTGAGACTTTAAACCAAACAAAGCAGGAAAAAGCTTCGAGCTTTCATCTGAAATCTTACCATTTCACACAGAAAAACATTTAAAATATTCTCACTTAACCGGGCTGACTTGTTTTTTACTTGATTCACAATGACAGTCCAAAGTAAATAGAAAGAAAAAAAAGTTTCAGTTTGTTTTCTCCCCTGACAGCACTATGATGACTCAGTATTTGGGCCATGCAAGGGATGTTGTGAAGACATCATTTGTATGGTGTCATCTGAGGAATTAACAACACTGGGAAGAGCTGACCTAAGACTAATTAGTATGCGTCAGTCTAAATAAAGTCTTTTCATGTGTAACTCTTTCCACAAATATTCACCAGCAGAGACATATTCAGTAAGATCATGCCTAATGCATTCCTGACACCAGTATGTTAATGTGATTCCCTCTGCACTGACACAACAGGAGACAAACCGTGCCAATCACTTGTTATACCAATCAATCTTAATAAACAGGCTATCTAATTACATTACTTGACTTTAAGGGTAAAAGTTATGTCTGCACTTGGACATGGAGGAGGATCTCTCTCATGCAGACACAGAGATGTTCATGCTGTACTTTAAACGAGGTGGCACTGTTGCTCTACTTCCAGTCTCACGCTGTTGGAGAGAAAAGTGCCTTCATACTAATAAGGAGAAAATAGTGATTGATGTGATCAGTGACATCGGTGGGACTCTAAAATTAGTGATGTCAGCATGGTCAAGGTATCAATAATGCTTGTGATTTTATAATGTTGTGATCTATACAATAAAAGGAATGAGTAATTAAACCCTTAGCCAGTGCTGTATAATAATAGTTGTGTCGTGATAGACTTGCTGCATTAGTTAAAAGATAAATCCCATTCTGCTACATGGCCTCCGGCTTTAGATTTCCATTAACTGAGGTATGACAAATTTCAGAGATTCCACGGTTGGTCTTTTTGAAAAACACTGCAGCACTAATACCTGTGCTGTGCTTTTATAATCAGATTACAGTTCATATAGTCAAATTGTACTTTCCAAGCCGGAAAGTGGGTCGGGATGTTACCAAATGATAAAAGCAGCAGGAGATCTGACTGCTCCTCCCACACTTATTCTCTTTTTTTTGAAGATGCCGGATGTCTTCAGAGGGTGATGTTATGAACTCAAAATCACTGCATAACTTTTGTGAGACTTCAGGGAACAAATGACTTCACTCTCAGTTTTATGAACGCTGCTATTTGCATAACAGTATGGCTCAGAAGTGATATGACATGTGAGGGTGGTAAAAAAAAAGGCTTGATTGAAGGTTGTAATTAACAGCAGCATGCCAGCGTTTACGTTGTTTCAGTGTCTACACTAAATGAGGCTTGCACATGATGAACTGATTGGTGCATCTATACACCAGTCATTATATCAATCACTCTGAGTTATCGTGCTTAGTTGAAACCCTTGTTGATGGGATTCAAGCAACATGTTTGGATTCCTACAACAAAATAAAACCTGCATTACTTTATTTCACACACTCAGCAGCAACAAAACAACATTATTCTTCATTTGGAATTGTGATTCTGTCCATCAGACAAATGTAAGTCAAATATTCACTTTCCCTTTAGCTCTGTTTTTTGATCTGCACCAACTCCTGAGGGAAATATCTGGCTCCTGAGCTGCTCAATTGCTCCACTGTGCTCACCTGCTAGTCACTTTGTCTGTTTTGTAGGTTTTTAGAGCTTATTCATTGAAAACAGATACCTGTTGTGGTGAGACTGAAGTTGAATAATACTGTAATTCTCTACAGGTTTGTCACATTTTGCTTATGTCCTATGGTTATGTTGCTTCATAACCATAGAACTCGAACCTCACAAATTTCACTTGGTTGGACTACTGTTTTCTAATGTGCTATTTAAAGATAAGATAAGATTTATATAGTCTGCAGTAAACCTGTATATAATATACACTCAAATGGACAATAACTAGTTTAGAGCAGCACAGTTACCTGTGGTAATGTGTCAGTAAGACATTTTTGCAGGCCACAGAGCACTGGTGGAATATTTGGGTTGCAAGAATGAAACATTGCAATAAACAGGCTGTAGTTCAGCCCATACAGTAGCAAACATTGCCAAATTTAGCAGACTGTTGTGCTTTTCCCTGTGTGAACTCTGTAAACAAGCCTCATTATGTCCACCATATGGTTCCTTCAATGTCGTGCACATCTGCCACTGCAGTAGTTCAACTGGAATTCACTCTCCAAACACTGCCCGAAGTCGCCCCCGGCCCGGACATAAATACATAAACTGTACCTGAGCGAGGCCATCCTCGGTCACAATAAGTATTCTACAGGCAGAACAAAACAGGCGGTTTGACATTATGCCACATCCCTGGGGGGAGATTACCGTGAAGCAATTCATAGCAGTGCTCAGCAAACTATGAATTACTTGTCAAAGCTTGTCATGCAGAGCACCAGGGTATAAGAGGGTGCTGGAATTGAGCCCTAGTGATACTCAATTATGGCAGGACAAAGGCATGCAGTGTGGTGACATATTGTAAAGAGGAGAAATGCAGTAGACCAAAGCTTTGGTGACATGAGAGACACAGCAGTGCATAAAATTGTGATTCTGTTTTTGGTGTGTTGGTAAATGGAATTCACATCAGGGTAGGCTTTGTCTGCTTTTCTCTTTTGCTGGGAGGAAAAAACCAAACATCCTATTCATGACAGTTAATAGAAAGCTGTCAGGCTTGTGGTAGCAGCAAATAATTCAGCGGCGTATCAGCACGTCCATGTGGCCAGTTCCCCAACTGTCACCACCATTACAATTAAAAGAACAAGACTCTCATATGAAAATGAGGCCAGAGCAAAACCAGCTTGCACATTAATGCTCTCATCAAACCACACTGAAATGAAAAGAGCCCCCTCGGCTGCAGGAATTAAAAGAGATGACAGAAATGTTTTCTCAACGTGATCAAAGACAACAGGCTCAATCTGCTCCTGGCTGGCTTATGACTCACTCTGCTAAATTGGGTCTCAGCAAACTCTTTTCCTTCAAATGGACATACAGGAAAAGCTAATTAGTGCTCACTAGCATTATGCCTACCTTTTAATTATCACTATTATCAGTGTGTGCTGGAATAGGCTCCACACCCCCATGACCCTCCACTTTAGAGGATGAATGGACAGACTCTCACACCTTTATAAACTGAAAAACAAACCAAAAAAAAAAAAACAAAACACTTTTCTCCTTCAACCTTGTCTTTGTTGGATGACTCTCAAACAAATGCAATCATCTACTAAGTGAATTTGTTTTTACCCAGCCCTGTTCTTTCCTTAGACTTTGTAAACAAGTCAAACTGAGGTGTAAAGGTCAGGGAAACTCAACTGTGCGTGGGTGACTTTAAACACCATGCATGATCCTGCAGACAGAGCCGACCTCCTAACCAATCGCTTATATTGATGTAGCCCACACTGTAGCTGTGCAGCAGAGTTTAGAGTTACATACTGTGCTTTGTGTCCTGGCTCCAACTAAAATAAGTGGGAATAGTACAAGAAACAGACTTTTTAAAAACAGGATGTAACAAGAACACAAACAAATACCCAGAACATAAAACTGGGCCACATTCATTGTAGAAAGAAATGCTGAATTGCTCCACATTCGGTTAAAGAATACAGCTGCAGGGTGAATGGCTGCAAAACTAACATGCTTGAAAGTTCCTAAATCAAAAAAGCTGATGAAATGTGAAGACAAATGTGGTTCAAGGCTTAAAGCAGAGAAAAGACTAGATGCATTTCTCACCAGTATGTTTCCATTACGTTGTTTCTCTGTGCATATTGATTTTTTTTTTTTTTTTTTTTTTTTTTTGGGTAAAAATCAACCATCTTCTGATGTAGTTGCTAATCTAGCAAGCCACTTCCTCTCTCTGCACCAAAAATAATTCCTGGACATGACATTTGTTATGTCTATAAATGTTTGCTGAAGACTGAGAGTGTTTCCTCAAACAGGCTGTGATATGCAGACATCCTGAGACAAATGTTTGCCTCAATCAAGGAAATAACAGACTACTTTGTTGAAAAATGATTAATATATCAGCCATCCTTCACATCAGACTAGAGAATGGCTCAGTGGTGGTTAACAGTGGTGGAGTACTTTTACCAAACTATCAGTGTTGTATTGGTACTTTTACTCGTGAAGGACCCAATATTTCAAGTATAGTATAGTATACGCATCTTAAAATGAACCTGTATATCTGTTTAAAAACAGTATATATATATATATATATATATATATATATGTTTATGACCTTCAGTATTTTGATATTGAGGTATGTTGTTGCCTGGGTCCAGAAAACTCATCGGCCTGAGGCAACTTGTGATCCGTGTTTTCTGATAGGTGATATGCCATTCAGCGCCCTTTCACAAGTGGTAATTGCATACCCATGTGGGTAACATGGCACTTATGCAAAGGTCAAACTGAATCAAATCTAAATATGGACAAGTACCATGTGTTTTCATGGTCTCTCGTACTCATAATAATGTTTTAGTGTAAAGGTAAAAATAGAAGAAAAAAAAACCCCAAACTTTAAAAATACATAGTCTCTTTTTTTCTTCTAAGAATCTGGTAAAGTAGTTTCTCTGAGTTACTTTTCACCTCTGCACTATAGCAATCAGTTCCAGACTGAATGATGCAAAGTCAGAAGGTATTTCAGCAGCATTTCCATAATGCAAGATAATTTCCACCAGGTGTAGCTTCACTGACATTCTGTTACATCATGCCTTGAGGTATAAACAGCCCACAGTGGGCTTGATTGAATCTTAATGCATCTGTGTGGTTAATGGAAATAAGGATGTATTCAGCAAAGCATCCTCTGTCAGGCAAGTGTAGCTGGTGAACACACATTATTTGCCAGAAGACTGAAAAGCAAAGATGTGCAATGGAAAAGACAGATGCTGCTTCAGAGGAATGGCTAGATAAATACTCTGGACCTGTCCTGCAAGTAAATACTTGCCTCTGTTTTAATTCGGTATAATGATTTTTTCCCCTAAGGAAGTTTAATACATTTAGTCTTTTTTGTAGATTCTTAGTCGTTCATAGATTATTAATTATTAGAGCTACAACTGATTAAATGAATTTCCTTCTCAATTAATTGAATAAGTGCTTGGTCTTTAAAATGTCCAAAAACTGTGGAAAGTTTCCATCACAAATTCCCTGAGCCCAAATTGTTGTCTTCAGATATCTTACTTTGTCCTACAAATCCAAAACCCTAAGATATTAAAAAACAAAACAAACCAAAAAAAACAGATTGATTTTCTACTACTCCATTAAAGTTAATGAAGAGAATATATGCTACAACTTCTGTATATGATTATATTGTCTCTTAGATGGTTTCTTTCCATTTAGTGAACAATAGTAAAAGCCAGCACCAGTATAAACAAACAGCTCACATATCTTCACTTTCTCTCCCAGCCAGGGTTCATTCAACACACTGATAACGTACTGTATTTGCTGTGTATTAAGTGTAGATAGAAAAGAGAGGGTTGGATAGTGATAGAGAAGCAAAGCCCACGAGTCAGGTTACCTACCATTCAAGGGTCAGTAATACAGTTTGCAGTGAGACGCACTTTGATTGACATTCATTGATTAAAATGTCATCTGTGAGAAAGGACTAACAGTCTTGTGTACATCATGATCAGACTGAAAACAAAGCCACTCAAGCCCGGCTCCCAGTGGGGTTGAAGGTGCTATTGTGAATCAATATCTCAATTCAATTGTAAATAGTGCTGCATCTCCTTTGTCAAGGGAATCAGTGTCAGTGTCAACCTATGAATCAAAGCTCAATTTGAACAAGAGAAAGAAGAAGCTCAAATGTTCAGATTTTTTAAATGGGGAACTTTGCTGCGTTTCAGTGGGATTCAAGGGGGGTCGTCAGGCTGCAGACACAGACACACACACACACACACACGCACACACACACAGATGAGACGAATGAATGATAACATGGATACAATGGGGTGACAACTTATTTTAGTGTGAGTAATAGTCTTGTTCATTAGGAATGACGGGGAATCCCCTGAAGGCATGTAGCATTATAGAAAAGCCCTGAAGCTACAATGTGAGCTCTTAAATAGATGAATTTGAGAAAGGAGTGTCTCTACCTTGGTCCTCTCTCACCCTTTCTCTCTCTCTCAAAGTCAATTTTCAATTTACTTATGCTTTATTTGCATGAATGGTTGGTAGCCATTCCTGCAACAGCAATACGATAACAACTATACAAACAAAAACACCATTATTTTAATGAAACATCTTAAAAAGAAATGATGAAAAAGGGGAAACAGAAGACATACACACTGTATATGCACACACATATACATAGACATAAGAGAGCTGTGTTCGCTTGGACACATTTGCATCATTCTGTGTCCTTAGACAGCCTCTCCTTATGCTTGTTTTCATTCGGAAAGTTAAGCAATCTGGCATTTTTGATGCTGCAGAATATTGTACATAATGTGCTTATAACACAGATTCCTCCATAATTATTGGGGTCCCAGTGGTCACCAGCCTTCCAGATCTTAGGATTTCTGCAAGTCCTACTCTCATCACCATACTGAAGACTAGGGAAGTGCCTCTCAGCTTAGAGCAATGCGGTGTCATCTCTGTCCTTGTGTACTCAACCCACATGCTTTTCCTTTTCTCAGAGCCTTTGTTTTCATATTTGACTCTTGACAGTGTGGTAAGTCTGTATGGAGCCTCAAATGGACAATATTAAATGAATGAATAAGACATAATTAACAATTAATCATTTCTTTAAATAAAGTTAGATACATATATAAACAAATAACTTGTGAAATTATTTAATACCTTTCACAATGAAAACTAAAACAAAATTAAAACTAAATCAGCTGTTTTTAAATGTTATGCATTATTTATTTATTTATTATAGATTTCCCTTTTTCAGAAGTATGCTTTTTAAAAAAAAAAATCATAATGTCATTTTTCATAACAGAACAAGAGCAACAACAGAACCAAAGTAAAGCAGAAGTTGTGCTGCTAAATAAACACAATGCACAGTTACAATACTGTACAATTACTAACCACTCCTTTTATCTAGCTTAACAAGGTTACACATGCTACCTAACTAGACAGCTAGCTACCTAGGTTGACTTGTTGTTGCCACATTGATCTAGCTAGCAGGTGGTTAACATTGTAGATATAGAAATGTTTCTTTAGCCTATCTATAGTGAGCATACTTAGAAAGGCTGAGGGCACAAGTGATGTATCTATATATTCATACAACTATTTATTTCACAACCTCACATTTATTCATTTAATATTGAACACTGTGGGGCTCCATAGCTTCTGTGCAGTTGGCTGTTTGTCTTGTATTTTAGCCTCCATCCTCTCTCTCTCACCTTGTTTTGTCTCTGTCTCCCACATCACCTTTATATCACAGTTTAATTCCCCTGCACATCTCATTAAAACCCATTTACAGATGAATGAAAGGATTCAGTTCCATTCTAAACAACACAGCCATCTATTCAGATGCCAAAATCCTGATAAAATAATTTACAAGCCAGAGAATCTGCGAGTTTGGCTAAAGGGCCAGCAAAGTTCTTTTAACTGCAGTTCAAAGCAGTGTTAAGTGTGGGAATCAGACTCCTTTCTCAGGAGATTAATAGTAGGAAGCACAATAACATCCTTTTCATCTTTTCTCTGGCATGTTTTTCTCTACACTTCTACACCTCCGTCATCTGATTCACTCATCACTTCATTCTCTGGAGAAATAATGTTAATCGAGGCAAGCCAGATATTGTTAAGCATCAGCAGTGTACAGTGAGAGGTGCAGTGCAGAGATAGGTGGGCAATCTCATTTTCAGCTAATTATGGTCCTGTCTCGCCAAATGGCATGCATACTTCACTGACTGGGGAGTATCTCTTTTATCCTCACCCATCATAGATGAGTTACTGGAAGATTATTTTCCTAACTTTATGTGCAGAGTAGGTTCCTCCAGCAAGCACTTATCTTTTTCTGCCATTTCTTTTCCTAATAGTTGATCATGCAAATTAATGATTCTTGATAATACTAATTAAAGGAATCATTTGACATTTTGGGAAATAGGATTAATCGCTTTCTTGCAGAGTTAGATGATAAGTTTAATAGGCTACCGCTCCCCTGTCTCTACAATGAGAGACTACCAGTTAGCTTAGCATCATAACTCCAGCTGTGTCCAAACGTTAGCACAAATGGCTGACAAGCACCTCTCAAACTCTCAAGCAAAAACACTAAGAGTAAAACAACTTTAGTGGCGCTAGGGTGGATTTTTTAACCTCCGGACACATCCAGGCTAGCTGTTCTAGTCTTTATGCCAAGCTAAGCTAACCAGCTACTAGCTGTAGTCACAAGTTTATAGTACAGAAACTGGGGTGGTATCAATCTTCTCATTTAGTTCTTGGCAAGAAAGTGAACATGCAATTTTCCCAATATTGTATTTAATATCTCTACATTTGTCCTGTCAGTTGTCAATTGTCGTCACTGCAGATAATAACTCATTACATTGACCACATGACACTCAAGTCTGCCTGACACTCATGTCTGAACATTTCAACCAACATTTCAGAATTCATATAGGAGAATATATAGCCTACATATATAGGCCCTCTCAGGGGATTGAAACAAGCTGGCTGCAAAACATAGCATATGGCGTACACAGGACTGCTTGGGCACATGTGCATGTGTGTACATTAAACCTAGTGTGTGTGTTGATCATTGCATCAGGGGTGCTCTGGGCTTCTGGAGTTTCATTGAGAATTAAGACCAGTTTCCAAATGCCTCTCTCCACTCTCAAGACCCATCTGCTAAATCCAAACCTCTTGGATCCACAAAGGCAGCCAAGATGTGCACACACAGTTCCATCAATATCCTCTGTTTCTTTGACACCCATGCCAAGGTCATGCATACAGCAAAGCCTTTGGGTAAGACATAAAAAGATGAGCACTGGGGCACTGAAATGCATTATGGCAGCAGGGAGCTTAAAGTTGTATTTATTTATAAGATATTGGATTGGAATAAATTAACGTCATGGAAGTCATTTTAATCTCTTATATCATATTAGCTGTCGCCTGCAATATTGGCGCAAGGCTAGGTGAAAGATGATGTATGAGGGGATAAGGAAAGCTAATCACTGCTAAATAGCACCTCTAGGATTTTGGAAATATTGAGAAACTCTTTTCTGTCCTATATATTACAGATGGGTGCATCAGTAAGCCCTATTATTAAACCCACAAAGGATATTTGTCTCCAGTTTATGGTGGTCACATTTCAAAATGTTCAAAGGAAGCAATCTGTCTGTGTCTGAAAGGAACACTGTGGCAATTTTCTCCACAAATAACAAGTTTCTTCTGCTAAAGGGAGATTAACCCACTGATGTTTGTCACTTTCGGACCTACTGAGTGTCAAAGATTGGTGCAAGATGAAAGGAATAATCGCTTGTTTTCTTCTTAATTACATTCTTTTTGTCTTGGTAATTATATTTTGTATATATAAATGATGCATTGAACAAACCACCACTTGAAATAAGTTTTTCTCCCATGGCTTTTGAGCTAATGAGAGCAACTGTTATAAGCCTGCAAACCAAAAGGATGAATGATGTGACTATAATCCATCTTCTCTGGCCCAGAGAATACATCGAGTAAACCCCTACAGGTGTACACACAATGAAAAGAATGGGACAAAACATGATTATATATTCAGATTTAGATTTTGAAGAGTCTCACCACAGCGAGAAAACCACAGAATAATGATTTTATGGAGGAAAAAAATGTAGAAACACGGTTCTTGTGATTTTTTTGTTTGCATCAAGCTTTTTATAGTTAGTTATTAAATTATGGTTTCAACTCTTACGATAATTTGCAGTATTAGCTTTTAGTCTACAAAAGCTCAGCATAACATTTTACTAATCATTAAATAACACCACCATAATTATTGAAAAAAACATGACTGAGAAAAAGAGAATCGAGCTTTTCAGTAATAGGAACTGTCACATTAATTGGAAAGGATCATGCAGTGCTTACTGTTCTATGATAATCATTAACTTAAACTCCCTCTTTAAACCAGGGAGAAACGTTGTCAGTCCAGAATGCATTTGAGACGCAGTCAATAGAGATGGATGCTGATGGGTTTGCTGATGAGTTTACTTTGTCTTTATTGGTGGATTTGTCACCTCACAGTGTTATTTTCTACTGTGATTTCAAGGCGAGTCACGTGATATTTTAAAAATAATTCCCCTATAAGCGCGCACACGTACACAACTATAAACCACAGATGCAAATTTGGCACTCACACTGACACACACTTTAATTGAATTCTTTTTTCTGCTAATCACTAATTACTCCAATCATTTTAAAACAAATTTCTACGCTGGCAATTTAATGTAGAGATGAAACACATCGTCCAAATCCTGGTTTATTATTATTTTTGTATCAATTCATCTCTTTTTTGCAATCGCGATTCTGTCAGGGAAAGATTGTCCTCTGCGGCCACCGTATGATATCGTGGCGTTTTTCTGATGTGTACAGCCTTGCCCCAGTTAGCCGGATATCTGATAACCGTTATTGCTGGCTTATTTAACCTGAATTTATTGGCCGTCACACCACATTTACCACCGGAGAGTGTTTCCTTTAGCGGGTTAAGATGAGGCGCGCCGGTTTGGGTGAGAAACAAACGTTAATATTAGTTTTAAAGCTCATATTTAGCTTGGTTGCTAGTTAGCTAACATTAGCTAATACTGAAACCAAATGTGAATGAATGTCTGTTGTATACTGCGAGCCACAAGTTCATATGTCTGCTTTAAACGCAATGTCACAGGATTGAAATGCTAACAAAGCTGCCAAGTAACGATGTTTTAATCGTTGTTGTGGTTTCATAAAGGTGAAGGAGGCTCTGGGAGTTACACTGCCAGTGGGTACAGTGTATATGAGGAGGAAAATGAACATCTACAGGAGGGACTGAGAGCCAAAGTCAACGCTTTGAAAAGTGTAAGAAACTACTAATAAAATGTACACGATAGTTAACGGTTTCCAATCCCATACTATTGTTAATTTATCGATGCTTGATTTTTACAGCTGTCTATTGACATCGGAACGGAAGTCAAATACCAGAATAAAATGCTGGAGGATATGGTGAGTTTCACTTCAATACTGTAACAATACATACGAAAGAAACATTGGCATTCATTGTTAAAATAAAAGTAAAAGCAGTCATACCATAATGTAAAAATACAGAACTCCAAGTAAATGACCTGCATTGAAAAGTATATTTTTATGTAAAGTATAAATTTTTCTTCTGAAATGTAGTATATAAGTATGAATTAACAGGAAATGCAAGTACAAGTGCCTCACAATTGTACTTTATACATAGTACTGACCAAAACGTATTCAGCTACATTCCACAGTCAAAAGTCAAATGTGATTACGTATCCTAGAATTGTAGTAATGTGTTTTTCTTGCTGGCCAGCCTGGACTTTAGACTTGATATCCCTCTTTCCCACACTAGGACACAGACTTTGACTCAACAGGCGGCCTGCTTGGCGCCACCATAGGCAGAGTGAAGCAGCTGTCCAGAGGCAGTCAGACCAAGCTGCTGTGCTACATGCTGCTCTTCTGCTTTTTCGTCTTCTTTGTCCTGTACTGGTTCATCAAACTAAGGTGATAGGAGGATCCTCCTGGACTTGGCCCTTTCAACTTCACCCCCTGCCCCCCAAGTCTGTGCCACCCTGATGCATCTCACTACTAGACCAACATGATAATAATGGCGGTGATGAAGAAAGAAAGGTTTTGTGTCTCAGCTTTACAGGTGCCCTGGTGTCTGTGAGCACTTCATTAATGACCCCAAAATTTAGTCATGAAAGGACTCTGATGCTATCTGATGGAGAAAAGTGCAAAAGGTCTGAGGTGATTATGATCACGTGAAGTAGGTATCATGTTTACCTTAAGTAGACAATTCCAGTATTTGTATGTAGTTTATATCATTCTAATATTACTACTACCAGTCCAATACTACTGTTTCAATAACCTTAATGCAGTAGTGGGCACATTAAATGATAAACGGCAACAAATCTGTGGATTATTTTGTCAAACAACCCAAGCTGTGTCAAAAGTGATTAAGTTATAGAAGTTATCTGAAATAAATGATCGAGAGTATCTGCTTTCATGAATGAATGGAAATATTACATCTGTCATCCATAGAAACAGTTCATAGCAGTGCACTTCATTACTGCTCAAATTTTGTTGTGAAAATATTTTTTAATGTAAATAAAGACATTTTATGCTCTGAATTGACCAGTATAAGTGTGTGCTACTTGAACACACATACAGAATGTACTGAAAACATTAAAACTGAACTGGGTTTTAAAAATTTGTAAGTGATGCAAAGTCTTTGCTGGATATTTATTTTACGCAACAGTCATTTTCATACACATGATTTAGCTTAGTCTACTTAGTAAAATAGCTTTAGTCTTCAAAGGATAATTGATACTTAATAAATTACATAACAAGCTTCATTATTCTTTGTGAGTGACCACATACAGCACTGTTAAAACAAAGGCAAAATGCATATGTCAGAGTTGAAACATTAGAACTGCACTTAGGTGTAATCAGTTTTTTAACAACATAAATGGTCAGCTGTTGATGACATCACTTCTTGGGTAGTGTGTCCATGTACTTGCAGATGATTCCCAGCATGACCTCATCAGCTCCTGCACCGATCGACATTAACCGTGAATCCCTGTGGAACGGACAAAGTTAATACAAAGTGAGGTACCTGCTACAATCATCTCACTGTACCTGCCATGCCACGCATGGTTTACTTAGGAAACTCCAGCAATGATTTTATTTTCCCTGACTGAAAGCAAATTTTTGCTTCCTGAAACCCTTTATTTGCCCCATCACTAGATGTCAGCGTAGTGTAAAATAAGGGCTTAGGGAATCTGAACCAAACACTTAATTACTTGATTACACACTAAATAAACAAGGCAGGAGGCTTCCTGCAAGACAGCACAACAGGAGGCTGAGCCCCGCTGTGGGTCTTCAAGAAATATAATTATTTGATCACATGCTGTGTTTCTGTAAAAACCATCAATACGTCTGATCCCAACCTTGTGGTTAGAGAATTATTTGACTTCCTTGTAAAATACATTGACCATGATCTTTATCAAGCTCTGGCCAACTGGTGAGGTTACTGTTACCATAGAAACATCACACCCTCATCAAAGTGCACGTAGTTGGCAGCCAAATATAACAGTTGGAAAACAACCTGCATTAGTGACTGCTGCTGCTTTGTTGTGGTAATGCAGTCAGATATTATCTATTCTTTGGGATGACATAAATAAAGTGAGCAAGAGAAAGTAGCAGTGCTATATGCTACAAACCACTGCTATATGGTTCTTACAATGACAAGGGAAACCGGAAAAGTACCTTTAAAACCACATCACTCAATAAAAGACATGCTACGTTTCATTTTTATGGCTATTTTTCTGACCAGTCTCACCTGTAAAATCTGCTAACCAGCACATCATTGGTGAAACCCATCCCTCCCCAGTACTGAAGACAGCTGTCACTCAGCTCTCTGGCCAGACGGCCGCCCTTCAATTTGGCCATGGATGCCAGCTTGGTGACATCATTGCCTTTAATGTACAATGCTGCAAAGGGGAAAGGGAAGGAAAGCAGTGAGAAAAAAAATCACACAAAGAATTTAAAGGAAGAATGTAGGGAGGAAAACAAGCACAATACACAAATGTGGTTCAGTTTCAGAGTCACCTGTTGCTGGCTCCGATTCAGTGTTTTTCCCATTCAGACCTTTTCCCAGTGCAACTGATCAATGCCTCCATTGTATCTACCCTCAAGAGGAACATGTGCAAGCTGCATGATTTTCCCTGTTTTCAGTGTGTGAGGGACTTTGTTTGCGTGTGTGTGTGTGTATTTGTGTGCTTATCTACCTGTGCCAAACAGACGCAAAAGCTTTGATCTCCTTTTCTGGGGAAGCAAATCAGACTTGAACTGTTACCAGTGAGATGAATTCATTTTAAGCTGCTAGCCACTTAGAGTGAGAAAATCGCAAGACTTTGGACGTGCGCCCGAAAGATGCACCCTCATATTCATATCATAAACACTGCAGTGGGAAAGCACTTGGGTTGTGTTTTCGAAAGAGCTGAGTATGTGCCAGTTTTTCAGGTGGCCAAACCTGTAGGGTATTGAAGTGAAGCCAGTACACACAAAAACAACGGTAGTCTGTTAATTGTAGGGTTTGATCCCTGGCTCCTTCTGTTCACATGACCAATTGTCTTTTAGCAGACACTAACCTCACCTAACTGAAAACCCCAATTAATACAAATAATAATTACATAATTATAATTACAATGAAAGACAGAGAAGGCAATGTTGGCATGGCTCCTCTGAAATATAGCATAAAAATCACATACCCTCTAAGGATGGAATATAATTTAAGCCAAATCACAGAGTGAAAATCAAGGCACTGATTTCAGATCTGTGAAATTCTTCCTTGTGTTAACCTGGGCAACCTAGCAGCTAACAATTATTTAGCTTTTTATTGCCAGGCAACTACAATGTTGTTCACTGTTAACTTATCACTAAGGTACCAGCCTGCTCTGTTTTCAGTGCCTTTTAAATCATCCTGTTGCATTATACTTGGATCATTAGCTGCTCAAGGCCAGTTTGGCATTCACATCATTCTTGTACAGTTTGGTCAACTGTTACTGAGGCCTCAGTCTTATCTATGTTATTAAATGCCATGACGACAGCAGCAATGCAATCACTGGGTGTGATTTTCCTAAAATACTGCACATGGAAATCCAACTATGGGAACAGAGCTATTCAAATGCAGCAAACACTACTTAGCTAACATTCATCTTTCTTTTTTGTTATGCCATCTCTCTGTCAGTTGACCCCACCCGTAGCTCGGTGGAGGAGGGAGCGGAGCAGCTCGACCTCCGTCTGCAGCTCAGCCAGCCTGAAGTGGACCGCCTGGTGGTAGAGGACAGGCTGCTTGAAGATCTTCCTCTGTCTTGTGTACTGGATGGTTTCCTGAATGATGATGTCCATTGTTGTCAAGACTAGTGGTATTGAGATAAGAGAGACAGAGAGGTCATGTACACCACTCATGTGCTGTAGTACCACTGAATCTACCAGTGCTACAAGTTTTCTGGTTTCCCATTTATCATTTTGCTTTTGATGCCAGTAATAGCTGCACACAGTTTAATAGGCCAGGCAGACAAACATATTAGTTAGTGAAATCATGTAGAATTTCACTTCTGCCACATTTCTCAGTTTCTCACTAAGTCAGCCAAAGCAAATATTGACTCATGATTCTAACTAAAAGTAAACGTAAACAATTAATTTAAAGGAGATTAAACTATGTGACCTGAACTCCCTCTTATTTGGAAACTAAAATCTGTAGGGGGGATGAGATTAGGGGCTGGGTGATGACTGGGTGAGCCTGCAGGAGAGGGAGAGATGAAGATCTCACTATTGGCCACTGCCCAGAGCCTCTCTTCCTGGAACTGAAGCATCTGGTAGGTGAAGCCCATGCCTTCCTGGCCGATGACGTTCTTGCATGGCACGTGGACATCATCAAAAAACACTTCAGCTGTGTCTGATGACCACATACCCAGTTTATCAATCTTGCGTGCAATGTGCACTCCTACGGTGGAAGGACAGGAAACAAAATAAACGTCATCATGCACACTAATTCCAAGTAACAAATGCTATTTAAAGAACGGATACAGAAATTCTGCTAGGGTACAGCGGTGTGGTTAATCATTTTAATGTAGTTGTCCTCGAAAAGGCCTTGTTCCTTTGTAGGAAAATCAACTCACAAATAACTAACTGACGCCTACCTGGCAGGTTCATGGGCAAACAGATGAGAGATTTGTTCCTGTGTGGGGGTCCGTCACTGGTGTTGGCCAAGAGACACATCCAGTCAGCCTGTGTACCATTTGTGGTCCACATCTTTCCCCCATTGATCACATACTCATCCCCTTTCCTCACTGCCTTGGTCGTAATACCTGAACAGTAAGTGTGTAAATGGGTGGAGAAAGAGAGGTGAGTGGATGATGAGTGTGAGGACAGAAGGTTAAATGAAAAGTTTCAATGGATGAATAAGTAAAGAAATATAATACTGGCCCATAAATCAAAAGACTTCACCAAACCTAAGTCTAATGTATCACTATAGGTGACAATAATTATACATACTAATCCAGAAACACAAAGCAAAAAAACTGGTGAAATCTGATGACAGTGAAACAGTGAACTTAGGCCTATACAGTATGATGCTTTCAGCTTCTCTCCAGAGAGCATATCATTGCCAAATTGATTGTATAACTGTTTTATTTCTGGGTCCTCAATCATTTTTGCAGCATAAGTGAATTCAAAAGGATCCTTCAGGGGCTTAAAAAGGAAATTATATGATAATAAATGACTGAAAGATGATGAAGGCGAGACGTACTTGAGACATCGGAGCCAGCTCCAACTTCACTAACTCCGAGGCAAGCCACTTTGTCCCCCATGATGGAGGGAAGGAGGAACTCTTTCTTTAGCTCAGCTGAACCAAAACCTGCAGACACAGGTATGTGAAGAAATGAAAAAATACTGAGGAGAACCCAGAAGCATCACTCATTGAGTTCCTGTTAACTAAAATCAAAAATGTCTTGAATGCTTTATATAATGCAGACATGATTGTCCGGATAATGTCTGATAAAAAGTTGTGTGAAACTGTGGCAACAGCATACTGTGGTAGGATCTGTGCTTTAAAACAATACTGTCATGTCTCAGGCAATTACAGTTCCAGTGGGACCAGGGATCCTAAAGCTCCATGGTATTGCTTTTTTGGCTGCTATCTTAGTACTTAAACCTTGTTGCAGGCGAGTGTAGATCCCCTAATTAAGCTCCAGAGACTCCAACTGCCTATTTCACTGATTCTGTCTTGTGTCACCAGCAGCTGTTTCATAGCAGACGATATCACACAACAAGCCAAGGCCCTACATGGGTCAGACAACCAATTATCAAATATATTAATACACACACCCTCCAGGGAGTGTAACTTTGATAAGGATCTGTACAACATGCTGTTGTTTGCAGAATAACAATGATGAAACACTGGCATACACAACGTGATGCAGTTACAGGAAAACTGAACGATAAATATTTTACATGCAGTTTTATTCTACACACCTAGGTTCAATGCAAGCACTTAATCATAAAGCCAAGCTTTTGGTCTTTAGCCACATCTGTCTTTGACAGCTTTGTCCTATGATTAATGCATGTATTGGAACCTAAGGGTGCAGAACCTGACTTTCTTAAGATAGGAACATTAATATTCTGTTGTAAATGTATGCGACCATTGTGTTGGCAGAGTTGCACCACAGCTGAGCAGATGGTGCTACAGAGTAGTAATCAGTTCACTGATTCACTGTAAAATCCTCTGTCTCTGTCATTTTCATTTTCTCAGTTTTTTAGGTACTTTTTAATTATTATGTTATACTTCCAAAAATGTGTTTATTATGTAGGGGAGGCCAGTATAATCAATATGGTTATGGATATGATTTAAGTGTGCAATTGTCACATTACATCAGATGAAATGCAAGCATCAGCACAACTAAGTGCCAGAGCAGCTTACACATTGTCAATGAAAGACCAGTAAAAATCACACTAAAATAAATACAAGCAAAGATAAAAATGGTTGGCCTAAAAAAGAGGCAGACAATCCAAGAGTGTGCAGACCAACTGATGAAGAAAATGTTTCAAATAAAGGTCCTTCTGTAATTTGGACACAGTTTGTCTTGTTTGACTTGTGCATCAAACACAACACAATTATCTTCAGGATAAAGAGGTCAGCAGGCGTTGCCAGGGCAGCAGTACAAGCAACCTTTTATCATCTCAAAATGAAACACATCTTCATAAGAACATGTTTTAAAATGTCCTCCAGCTCTGACACAAGTGGCTTTAGTGGTGGTGTAAAAAAAGAAGAAACCCAAAACAGACATTGTTGCCTGGACCGGCAGCAGTGGAGGAAGATTACTTACACAGGCAAAATGTGCATTCATTTACATATGGTCATGGCGACACCCCAAACTGTCTGGAGTTTTCTTTAAGGGAAGAATGAAAACACAGAATTCAAGTCATGTAATGCTACTGTAGGGTTTCTGGGATTGTACTTGGCCAGTGCAGGAGTTGTCATGTCAGTCTGGACACCGATGGCCATGGGGATGCCTCCACAACGGATGTGGCCTAGCTCCTCTGCCACTGCCACACTGTAGCTGTAGTCCAGTCCCAAGCCTCCATAATCTGCACGAAACAAAACACATCATGTGATTCTTACATCGAAATAGTTTTTTATTCCATATTTATGAACATTTGATAATAGGTGTGGAGCTTTACAACTCAGCCGAAAGAAAAGAAACAACAGCTTACCAAGGCAAGGTACTTTGCATAAATATACCCATCACTACATTAGTCACCTTACACTAGCCTTTAACCCACCTCCCCTGTCTCACTTCCATCTTATTTCTTATCTCTATAAAATCACTGCCTACCATGTTTCTGCACACACACACACACACACACACACACAATTCACACTGGTAAACATACAAAATATTCTGAACCAATCTGTTGGCACTGGAGCATGCACTCAAATTAATTACAGGATGTTATCATTAATTGCTCTATCTGTAATTATGTGTAAAAAGCCCTGCTCAGAGATCAGCAGCACGGTGCAGATGAGGGTCACTGTCATCTCAGTGTCATCTCATCTGTTCTACTTTGTGTATCAAACCTGATTTTGATCTCTTCAACAGCCCCATTTACTGAATAAGTAAAAAAATGGATGTCTATTTCCTCCATTCTGGCAGTGGAGACATTTGAAAGAACCTTAGGTCCTTAATGGAGTTGAACAGTGCATTATAAACCATGTTTTTACACCAATTTCTGTCATTTATCCTCATAAAGAGCCATCTCTTTACCTTCCTTTCTTTTGCCTTTCATCATCATTTGCGGCATCCATTGTGAAATAACTAACCCGGATTTTATACTTGTATTATTTTTCTAACTGCTACTCATGGCATTAACTAACCAATGTACCCACTTTTATACAGAATTTTTTCATAGCCGTTGGTCATAAACATTCACACATCTAAACGCCCCTGTCAAAATAAAACTATGAAAATGAATGATCTCTCTGCAGTATAAAAAGTGGACATCACCATCTTATTCTGGTCCACAAAATGTAACCTGACAGTTATTCATTTAGGACAAATCTTTTGACTTTAACATCCACTCAGCAAAAGTAACAAGACTGAACATTTGTGAAATTCGGTTTCAGTTTTCCCATGACTAAATACAGTGTGCCAGCCGCTGGATGATGGATACAAGCACTGACTGACAATGAATAATTATCAGCGAATTTATAACATGGAGGACTGCAACTCCAGCAAAGTGGTTTAATATCACCTGTCAGACTAGTTATCGAATAATGGAAAGCACAGTCTGGCAGACTGTCAGAGAGAGAGAGATGCTGAATAAAAGAAGGCGCACTAAATAAATGGGGACAGAGACAGAGGGAGATATAGTGGGACAAGCAAACAAGGGAGTGGGGGAGATAAAAAAAATAAGAGGAAACAGGTGCAGCTGTACAGTGATAAGTCTCAGAGCATCGGAAACCCTGCGGTAGATAATGTGGACCAAGGGAAGCACTGAGGTTTATCCCACTTTAAACAAAACAGCAGGCTGTCTGGCTGAACAAGCAAGCACAAGAAAAACTAATAAAATTCTGTCACAAATGTCAATCCTACACACATGTGTTTCTTCTGAACAGCAGATGCTCCTCAGCATATGTTCTCATTGAGTGGAGCTCCATATGAAGAAAATAAGGGTAAAGAGTCAGAGAGGAAAGAGAGTGACTGTAGTGTTCTATTATACTCTATTCGGGGGGCACTGAATCACTGAAGCTATTACAGTATGCATACATGTAATGACTTTAGTATTCACCTCACAAATGTATCACCATTACAGTGTGATGTCATATCAAATCTGAAAAGTCACTGTTTTAGTAATACATTTCAACAGAAAAAGTAGATGTTGGAACATGTTCGTGATGGTATTACTGAAACAGTAAGAGGATATTCACTTTAAAAGAAAACCATGCAGGTTGGCAGGTTTTATGTATCTGGCAGGGCACAAGGCCATTGCTATGGTGTGAACTGCAGATGCCTCTCTGTCAGAGCACAGGAAAACAGGCAGGGAGCCAAGGGTCATCCCTGTCTTCCCCCTCAGCATGGCTGCCTTAGGAAAACTTCCTGTTCTCATGTTTTGAAAGGTAACAATGCCTTCCCTTGTACATGGAAAAGAGTGGAAAGTAAGAGTTGAGTGTTGACAGTAACTGTGCTGCATGGCTCAAAAAGTTGTAAACAGAAAATCTATTGCTAGTTTCAAATATATGCTAATTTACAGCACTGCCTTTAATCTATTTTGTCCACTGGCAGTACTCTGTGTTTTCCCAGATTTTATGTCATCACTGCCCACAGGGGGCTGTAAGTAATTATGGCGTTATGGCGTGATTAAGTCTGGATTTTAAATGTTACCTGACTTCCATGGTCACAGAAAAAAGAAAATGGCATCCCTAAAACACCCTCTTTACAAGTCATTTGGTTTTATATTGAACATCTGAGCTATATTCTTTCACAGAAAAATAAAACACTTTCATAACATAATTAAAAAAATAGACTGATTTTGTGAGTGAAATTTCCCTTCTTCCATGTATAGTTTACATTTGTGTAGAACTGAGTGTCTATCTTGTGGATAATTCCTAAGGTAAGTGGATTTGTATAATGATTTAATTACAAGAAATTTCACCTTATTTGCAGATGCTTTTATTACATAAATATGTTTCTCAAGGGCTCAGTAATTTGCTGAAGTGCCTTTTTGGGGGATTTTTTTTCCTACTGTATTTGACTTGAGTTCTTTTCTGATCAAGGGCATCCACTTTTCTCCCACCTGATCAATCATTGCTCCACTGAACAGGATCCTAAATCCCTAGTCCCTATTCATCCAAGCCTCTAAATCAATTAACCCAGCACCAAATTCTCTGAGAGAATATCTCATTAGTCAGCACTGCAGCAAAGGCACAGGTGTAGCTGTAGTGACTACACACTTATCTGAAAACTCTGCAATATGGTGACTTCACAACCGTCTTTTATCTGAATACAATGTTTGTGGCTCTTATCCTGACTGACTGCAAGTTTCAAATACTAGAAATAGTAAATAGATAGTAGTTGACCTAAACTACATACTGAAACATGTCATGGCAACACCGTCACAGTTGTCTTTAATCTACCGACCACACATGTCCCTCTATTGACATTTTCTAGAGCTTGTTTTATATATGGTATCTCTTAAGCGTGTTTCTTGTGCCATAGGTGATAGCAGGTAATCTACCACCTGATAATACATTGTGTCTCTACACAGTCTTCCACTGGGCTGCTCCCTCCTCTAATCCTGTCAACTAATGCTTAAGGCTTGTGCACTCAGCACATTTTAATTCCCTTGCCCTCCCTCTTCTTTGACCTGCAGACCTGTGGTGGAAACTTCCTTGCTGAATTCACTGTCCAACATTACTGCTCACTGTATTAAATGTCAGATAATCTATGCCTGTTTTTACTACAGTGATGTTATCAATGCAAGATGATGACAAAAGCAGACAAACTCATTAAGATAACTGAATCTATTGCTCTTGGAACAACTGAATATATGAAACTTTAAACCTCTGCTATTGAATCCCACAAACCTCTTCACATACTCAGAACGTTACACATCACAACCACAAATATTTTGTGGTCCTGTACTGTACTTATCCCGCTCCCTCCTCCACCCCAGCGGTGACACAGCTGGGGGCACATCTGGAAATGAGCTATACTGTAGCAGACAGCTGTTGCGGGATGTTGCTGTGACACCAGCACCTATCATCACAGTGGGATCATTACAAAACCAGGCAAACTCTAATGTAAGGCTGTCAGACACCAAGAAAATGAAGGGCACATGAATTCAGCTGTGAAAAAGGATATGCCAAATGCTCCTTGAAGCGCAGGTGGTCACACTGTGCACACCATGAAGGATTCTTCAGCTTCTTCTCTGTTGCAGGATATATTTTGATCCACCTATCCCATGGTTCAGACATTCTAACCACTAATTTTAAAAATTATTCAGAGTGATTGGTATGCATGGATCAAAAATTATATCCTTAAAAGCAATATTTATGCTGTGCCAAGGCCCCTTCAATTTTCAGATATTTTACAGATTTATCATGGGAGTTTCTGCATTGGAAACAGAAACCACAAGTCCCAACAGC
>NW_026117050.1:0-8636 GCF_001640805.2 Lates calcarifer
GGACACACGGGTGTAAATACCAGGAAAGTTAGGGATGACACAGCTGATTTCTAAGACAAAATTCCAACCTGGACCCAGCTATCATTAATTTTGATCACCAGTGGTCCCCCTGGGACAGTCTGTGGAAAAAAAGTAATGATATTTGTTTAGACAGCCAGAGGTTATCATTTAGAGCTGCCTCATAAGCGTCCACCCTGCTGACACACAAATCCACTTGTTAAAAGTTTGGAAATAAACATATAGAACATTATTTTAATTTTGAGCACTAGTGGTAGGTAATGATGTTTTGAATGGCCAAACTTGACAATAGTTTCAGGGAGACAAAAGCCCCTTTTACTCAGACATCATCTCATATTAATGTTAAGAAACCTTGATCACGCCACCTTTGCTTTTACCCTGAACCAAACTGCATATTTTAAATTAGAAAATGTAAAATTTTATTGGGGGAGGACCCCCAAACACCCCACCAAATACGTGCACCTAAGTCTTCCACCAATTAAAGGAAAACCCTTCTATTCTGCTTATATCTACCTTACTTTCTCTCACCTTTGTTAGGATACATTTCTCCCCTGGCAGTCAACAAAATATTACAAATACACAAAACACACAAATAGCAGTGGTTACCTGACATCCATTAGGTTTGGCTACGGCACAGATGATGCTCTCTGTGATTATAGTCTTGTAGTAGGCATCTGCACTGATTGTTTCCCACTATTGATGTGTTGACCTGCCGTAGGATGTTTGTGGAAGTACCTGGAGAGATTTTAAAGATGAGAATAATTAATTTAAGTAATTAAGATTAATGTATAAAATAAAGAATAAGACAAAGCCAGTTTAACAGATCACAACTGGTAGGCACCATGGCACATTTAAGTTCTTGTAATGAAAAACAAACTGCAATGTTTCTCCTTAATTGTACAATATATGAACTTACCGTAGGGCCAACCAGTGACCCAGTTGTTAGTCCCAGTGTGGAAAGTGCTGTTTTCTGAGGCCAAGCATACTGGTCTTATGTAGTCAGTAAAATTCACAGAGGCCGACAGCTTCAGCAGAGCGATGTTCTTTGAAAAGCTGCGTAAAGGGTGGAGAACCGTCTCAGCAACTCCCCGTGACACTTCATTGTTGTTTGGAGCTGTCCGGGTTGTTGGCGGCCCAGATGAACTGTTAAGTTCCGAGCCCTCGAGGACAAAAATGAAAGAGTAATTTTTTTGGTTTCTGCTGTTGATAATGAGCCTAGTATCAACTGAATACCAGTGAATTTAAGTGGTAATACTGTAGGCCCAATTTACAGCCTTTATTTTTCTGTACTTTTTTTTTCAAACGTTTTGCTTTTTTATTTTTTAGCTAGCTTTCTCTACTGCTTGTAGCTTTTGCCAGTGAAGTTCGGTGACCTTTCAACCTTGGTTCAACAATTTAGGAAATACATACTGGCAACAGTAATGAGTTATAGTCCAGCACATTTTCCACAAAATGTTAAATTATTCCCGCAAGATATGGTCTGTCTATATGGACTGTATGCTGGCTGAGATATGATCACAATGTGAAAACCTTGCATATTATGTATCATTGCCACCAAGGTCCAGATCTTGCACTCAGTTAATCTGTTTCTTACCAAATAAATTTAAATCAGTAGATTGTGTTTGATTAAAACTGGATCTTCTTGTCTTTTCCGGTTGTGCATGTTAGTGCTGTGCACTGCTTTTGGTTGTAGATACATAAACATACTGTACTGGTGTGTCACAGTTGGAATGTGGATGGTGGAGCTGCTTGCTGTGCACAGGAGCCATAATTATTAGCTACAACTATGTTGACAGGTCACCTGAAGAAACGTGTTGGATGGGTTTTGTCAAATACATCAAAAGTGCGTTTTCACTTCCTTGAGAAAAGAATTGAAAGAGGCAGCACTGCTGGCCTGTATATGTGAATTAGATTTTCTCAAAGGAAAAATGTTCTTACTTCAATAAAACCCAGATGATTCTTTACTAAGATAAAGCAATCATCTATATACCAGTCTGTGTTTACTCTAGCATGTCCTGCTGCCAACAAACCAAAGTTTATAAACGACATCTTACTACAGTAAGTCCTCACCCTGTTATGTAGTCTGCAACTGTCAGCACCCACTGGTCGTTAATCAGTGACCCCACACAGATGTATTTACCATCTTCTCTCAATTCGGCCTGCCAGGGCCAACTTCCTGGGAGGCATCTCCACCTCCCACAATTCCAGTGTTTTTGGGAGCTTTGCCGCAGTCTGACAGAAGAGACGAGATGAGAATTAAACATTATATGGGACTTCAGTTACACAGTGGCTCTGTCAGTGCCTATTGAAATGAAAAAAAAAAAAAAGTCCATGTTCACATGGGGTTATTATTATTTATTGTTGCCACAAATGATCACTAAACCAGCTGACTATTGCTTTGTTCATCTGGAAGCTGATCTATAAACATGAAATATATTAGGTCAGTTCTGTTTATATGATACATTCTCTATAGATGCCTGAGGGGAAACAAAACCTGAAACTTGAAGAGATTGTAACGTTTGGATGCTTACCCTGTGACTGACAACCTGAAGTTTAGAACAGAGAGAAAAATATGTTAAGCAAACACAGACAGAATATGTTTTGATAAATTCAAAATTGTTCCCAGCAAATGTACAAAAGAACTAAGGTCCAATGAGAATGTAGCCACAGTTACACAGAGGAACACTCAGAGAAAATGCAAATACAATGGGGAAAAAACTTTTCTCCAACATGAACAAGTGTAAAATTTTAACACTGTAGCTCAGTCGACAAAATACTAATGACATTTGAAGCATTTGGGTCAGACTTTATGAACATTACCATATAATGACCCCAAAGGATGTTCATATTTTCCTAATACTGAATGTTCCACAGAAAACAGGCATTGTTTTGATGTCTCATAAAGGTTATGTAAAGGGTTGATGGGGAACGATTTAACTGTGGTGTAATATATTTATATGCCAATTGGGCCCTTTCACAGTAACTAGATGGATAAATTTTACCAAGTTTATTTACTTTTACTCGTGCAGTTGTCAACCCAAATGCAGACAAGTCAGAGAACTGTCTTGTTCTCCTTCCTTTCTTGACATGAGCCAAATAATGAGAAAAATCTGCAACAGTCTAAAGAAAAACCATCTTTCTTACCTTTGGATAAGAGAATGATCACCACAGTGAAGCCACACAGAAACTGGTGGAGAGCCATGTTAACAGTGACTCCTTCACTTTGTCCTCAGAGTATTAAATGTATATCACCCACAGTTACATACCATCTATCAATCCATACGTCACTGAACTCTTCACATGACATTAATACAATTCTTCATGAGCTTCTTTTAGGGACATGCATGCAGTCAAACATGTTTTTCTTGATACCTGTGGTCTTCTGAAGCATCCGTGTAGTTGCACAACAATAAGGTATGGCAGTTTATTAGGTAACTATAGCCAACACTAATGCACTTTTATACAACAGTCCTGCAGTAAGTGAATGTTAAGTGAAATTTTCCCCCACCAGCAGTAACTGAATCAGTTTTCATTACTTTTCAAAGACTGAAAAGACAGCTGCTTATCAAGTTGCTTCGCTCTTGTACAGTGGGTACCAGTAGCAACATCATGGCCTTTGGATAGATATTGGTTTTAAGAGCTTCACATCCTAAACTAAAACACAACTTTGGTGATGTAACCATGTAACCACAAATGCAGATGATGGTATTGTGGTAAATGCTAAATCATAGTGTAACAGAATCACTAGCAGGGAGGACTTGTGTTGTCAGTGAACTGAACTGTGAGTTAACAGTCATGATCTGCTCCTGTGCAACTTTCTGGACTTTAGATTCTCTCTGAGAATGAACCACTGAGGTTTGAGCTCCAGGTGACTTATGTTGTGTTTGTATGGGAAACAATGGACTGTATAGACTATGATCCAAGTTTGAACAACTCTGAGGGGTGGGAGAAACAATATCGCAACACATTTTCCTCTGCTGGGTTTGTTTTATGTGATTGACAGTCAGAAATGTTTGTTAAATGTTTCTTGCTCTGCAGCATGTGGAGACTTAAAGTAAGCAGTGGTGCATGTTGTGTTTTAGAGTTTATAGAGTGTGTCCAGTGTGGTTGGACCCCGTAACTTTGAATTCTTATACTGAGAAAGTTCACTGTTAGAAATGTGACACCAATCTCATCAATAAAAGGTGACTTTTACCGGTTAGCATTAAATTTGCGCCAGTGATGTTTCCTCCTTCCTCAGCCACCATTTTCATTTTTCACTGCGTAGCCAAGATGGGGACCATTGAGGGGAAGAAGCGCCTATTGTTCCACACTGCAATATTCTGGCATTTATAGTGAACTGCATGTTGCCATACTTATCAGTATGAATGTACTTGTGCACTCAGCATAGCGTGAGTATGAAATAATGTGAATTGAGACCAAAAACACTCAGATGCACACACTGTTAGCAGCCTGCCCAGTACCAAACTTTATACATATATTGATATAATACAAATTTAAAACTGACAATTCAACACAGTTTTTTATTTGAAGTCAAGTTAGTCAAACAATCCCATTTGTAATTAAGTTAGATCACAATTTATTAGAAAAACAGAAAATACTCTGCTACAACTTAATTTCAGATAAGTGGAAGAAAATGGTTGGATGGATGGACAGACTCTACAATGAAAATGTTTTTGTGCTGTTATCATACAGAGAGGACTCATTATCAAACAGTCAATGAGACATTTGGGAACAAGAATTTTAAACCGTTCGTTTCACATTTTCATTTTAGGCATCACCAGCCAGTACAAAGAGAGAGAGAATAAGAGCACAGAGTGAGGTGAAGTGAGAGAAGTGGATCACATTTTCACCACCGTCAAATACACTTGTCACCGCCCTTATTGTCACTAGTGGTGGTGGTGATGGCGGTAGTTGTGGCTGTATTGGTGAGAGTGGTGTCGGTGATAGTAGTATTGGCTGCGTTGGTGGTAGTGGTGGTCTCAGTGGTAGTGGCTGTGTTGGTGGGAGCAGTTGTGTAGGTGGTAGTGGTGGTTGTAGCAGGTGGTGATGTTGAACAGGTGAAGTTTAGGTCGCTGTCAACTCCAGGGGACTTGAACGTAACAAAGCCAGCTCTGTTGGTGCCAATGTTTTTTCTGATCCATTCCTCGTACTTGGACACACGGGTGTAAACTCCAGGAATATTAGGCACGGCGCAGCCTTCACCAAAACTCACAACTCCACTCTGGACCCAACTGTCATCAAGTTTGGTCACCAGTGGTCCCCCTGGAGTCTCCCTGTGGAAAGAAGTTGTTGAGACAGACAGAGGTTATCATTTAGAGCTGCCTCAGAAGCATCCACCCTGCTGATGCATGAATCCTGTAATGCTGTTTGGTAACACTCGTCAAAGTTTCATGTCATTCGAACGTAGTAAGTACAATTGTTCATGGTGTTACGTTGCTGCTTGAAATTTTTGCAGAGGTAAAAGGTCTTGCAAGGAAAAAGTAACAGATACATGGAATAAACACATCCAAAAAACAATATTTTCAGTGACAAAATAACTGGGACAAACCATGAGAGGTTTTCTAATTTGGTTATGTAAGCAGTAGGCAAACTACACCAAATGTACTGATGCACTGATAAAACTAGATTTCAAACAAATTACAAGTTACAGATTACAGTTTGAGTATTTGCAAAATTTTACAACTTTTACACGGAGATCATATTTTATTAGTGTTAAGACCGTTGTACCTTTTACACAGAACAGTGAGATGGAAAAAAGTGCAAGATACCCACCTTGAACAGGCTGTATAAAAGGGGTTACGGACACACTGGTAGAAATGTGCATGACTTCCAGGTCCATGTAATTCCATGTAATTTTGCACGTTTTAGGAATGTTAAGTATGATTTTTATTGTTGTTCTTTTTGCAACAGATAAACATGTAAAATCTGTCTTGTAGCTGAAACTGGAAAGGGAAGTACATTTTTTCAGGATGCTCCTCTGTGTATATCTTAACCTGCTTTCTCTTACCTCTCCGTTAGGATACTTTTGTCCCCCTGGTGGTCAACAAACATTACAAATACACAAAATACACAAATACACAAGTAGTGTTGGTCACCTGGCATGAATCTTTGCCTCCAGCTTTGAGCCCAGCACAGATCATGCTCTCTGTGATGAAATATTTCTTGTGATAGCACTGGCACTCGTTGTTTCCCACTATTGGTACTTTAACCTCCTGTAGGATGTCTGGGAAAGTGGAACCTAGTTGGAGAGATTTCAAAGATATGATTAATCAATTCAGTTAATTAAAATTAGATTATTGTTTAGAATAAAACAATAATCAAACCAGCATTTGACCTGACTCAAGCCCCTTTAACAGATCACATCTGAAGGTGTTGTGGCACTTAGAAATACTTTTTATGAAAAACAAACTGCAAAGTTTCTCTTTGTACAATCTGTGAACTTACCATCAGGCAAAGTAACACCCCAACCAGTGACCCAGCTGTTAGTCCCAGTGTGGAAAGTGCTGTTTGCTGAGGCCAAGCATACTGGTCTTATGTAGTCAGTAAAATTCACAGAGGCCGACAGCTTCAGCAAAGCTATGTCGTTGTTGTTGCTCAGGAAGTCATATAAAGGGTGGAGAATGATCTTAGTGACTCCTCGTGACACTTCATTGTTGTTTGGACCTGACTGGCTGTGGCGGCCCAGATAAACTGTTACACTTGGAGACCTTGAAGACAAAATAAAATACCATAGATGAGTAGCCTTTATTTTTCCTTATTTCTGGCAAACTGTTTTCTCTTTTACATTTTAGCTAGCCTATTGCCAACAACCCAAAAACACACAGTTTGTAAAGGAGAACTTGCTAGAGTAAGTCCTCACCCTCTTACACAGTGAGCAGCTGTCAGCACCCACTGGTTGTTAATCAGTGACCCCCCACAGAAGTGCTCATTGTCTTCAATCAAAGTGACCTGCCAGGGCCAACTTCCTGGGGGGCATCCTGACCTCCAACGATTCTGGTATTTGTGGGAGCTTTGCCGCAATCTGACAGAAGAGACAAGAGTTAAACATGGTTCTTTACACCTCAGTTAGACAATAGGTATGTCAGTGTGTTTGAAAATGATCCTTTTCTTTTTTTTTACCACCCATATAGTCAGGGTATGGTTAAGTTTATGCCACTAAAAACAAACTACATTAATTACTGTGTGGACAGTGTTACCAGCACAAGACTGATCCGTGTATTCCCCAACCAGAAACTGTGAATGATGCATGATGTGCGGAATTTAATCAAAGCTTGTGATACAGCCGCTTACAGCACAGCTAGGAGGGAGTTAAAGAGGGGTATCAGACATGCCAAATTCAACTTCACCCAGTGAGTCGGTTCCCACTTCACCAACTCATCCAACCCGTCAGGTATGGGACAGAGTCCGTGTGCTTACGGATTACAAAGGAACAACATCTTCCCCCAACAGCAGCACTGCTCTGGCTGAGGACTTGAACCTGTTCTACACCTGGTTCAACAGGAACAACACAGACCAGGTGATGCAGCCCTTTCCCACTAACGGCCCTGCCCCCATCCTGAGCCCCCATGAAGTCCAATGCTGCCTTCGGAGGATCAACCCCAGTAAAGCGCCTGACCCTGATGGAGTCCTGGGCCGAGTACTCAGAGGCTGCGCTGACGAACTCACAGACGTGTTCACTCACATCTTCAACCTCTATATAGACCTCTATAGACCTGTGGCACTCATCCCTCTACCTGCCAAATGCCTGGAGAGACTGGTGTTGAGACACATCAGGAGGATCACACCAGCCTCATTCGACCCACATCAATTCGCCTATAGGGAGAACAGATCAACAGAGGATACCACATCTCTTGTTTTGCACACCGTGTTGGGGAACCTTGAGCACAGGAGTGCATATGCAAGGATGCTTTTCATTGACTATAGCTACGCCTTCAATACAATCCTCCAAATAAACTCACACTCAGGAACTACAGGACCTTGGTCTCACTTACCCACTCTGTAACTGGGTTTTGGACTTCTTGACCACACGCACTCAATGTGTAAGACTGGGCAAATATGTCTATGTTATTGCAGTAAATCAACACTGTCACTAAGGCGGCAAGAAGGTTCTAAAGACTCTAAATTGCCCGTAGGTGTGAATGTGAGTGTGATTGGTTGTTTGTCTGTATGTGTTGGTCCTGCGATTGACTAGTGATCCGTACAGGGTGTACCCCTCCTCTCGCCCATTGACAGCTGGGATAGGCTCCAGCCCCCCTGTGACCCTTAACGGATAAGCAGTATAGATAACGGATGGATGGATGATTTACAAGCATGAAATGTATAAGGTCAATGCTGTTTATATAATCCATTTCTATAGATGACTGAAGGAAACAAAACCTGAAACTTGAAGAGACTGTAAAGTTGCACTTGGATGCTTACCCTGTGACTGACAACCTGGAATTTAGAACACAGAGAAAAATAAATTAAGTAAACACAGACAGAATATGCTTAATAAGTTTTTAAATTGTCCTAGTATTTCTTCAATGACACATCTGCACTTCAAACTCTGACTCAAATTCACATCACATCACCTGATGATTTATTTTTGACATTACTGTTACATCTTCTTTTTCAAA